>NC_047147.1:9645094-9945094 GCF_009829125.3 Periophthalmus magnuspinnatus | reverse complement strand
CAAGGCTTACAGCCATAAAAATCATTCTATCCATTTTAAGCAATGACACTCAAACAGCAACAACCAACTTAAAGCTGAATATTTGACAAGGCACATGCACTTTCTCCTTGCATTGCAGAGGACTTTCCACTGATTACATCCACTCCTTTATCCTCTTCATCTGGTGCTGTGTTGTGGAAATCACAATTATTCTAATCTTGTTTGGTCCTCGCAAAACTCCCTCCGTGATTGCAATGGTTGCCAACTTGCCAATCACAATAGCACAACACTGACCTCATCTGAACTCATTGAGCAGTGATATTAAATTGCAGTATGGCAAGTCAAAACTATTATGCAGCCTACTACTCACTGTGTACCATATCTTTTAAATGCAATGCAGATGTTTCCTTTCAAAATCCACTTAGCCTTACAAAAATATTGGTTACTCATGAAGCAAGTTGATCACATAAAAAGCAGTAGTCCAGATGATTTTTTTCTACTTTGCACAGCCAAAACACTGACCAAAACAGACTTTGACCTTGATCGTATCATCTGGGTTAATCACATCTCCGCTAGCTGCATACAATCAACACACATTGTTTCAATTACATGCTATTTAAGTTAAATGACCAGGTCAGCCCTTGTGTTATTGTCCCATTGCATGCCTCGAGCAAAAATATGGGTCAGCATTTTTTTCTTTTCTTCACTGGCTTTTCCTCTCTCCGCGTCTTAGTTTCCTTTGTAGAACAATGAGTCTGCCCTTTCTTCCTCCCAAGACAACAGGATTAGTGACAAGTGGCATTATTAAGGCCGCAAGTGGCAAAGACAAGTGATACGCCCTTTCCCCAAGATGCAAGTGAAAGATAGACTCACTGACCTTAAAGCTCCATCGACCTTACCTAAAAAAAAATAAGACTAAAATAAAAACAAGTTTTTCAGCTGACTTAAATTGAATAAGTTTTATTGCCATTGTCAGTTAACAAAAGAAGAACTGGACTGGGGTGTAGTTCCTTTGACTATACATTTCCACAGAAAACAGAAAAGCATACTTTGGAACATGTCTCATCTCTCATCGATCTTCACGGAGATAGATGAGACAAGTTCCAAAGTATGGTTTTCACTCTCTGTTTCTATGGAATTATGCAGGTGATGTGTAATTGTAATACCTCTGCGACCTCAGTTCACTTGTATTCACTTTTGAAATGCCTTTGAGATTGGAAGGAGAAAGGGATCAATGTGTGAACAGGAAAAGCAGCTCATCCACAGATCTGTTCTCTGCCAAGGTCAACAGCCTCACACTGGAGTGACAGAGCACCTTCAGGGAGAAACACAGCTGATTCAGCATTGGTCCACATTGTGCTAGCTTCACAGGGGATCATGGTTAAACAAGGAAACCAGGCCAGGTGTTGCAACTTGACCAAAACGACAACTAAAAATATGTCACACTGAAAGTCTTGGCAAGCAATTCATATATCAGTATAAAGGCAGCTGTACATTTTCAGGTAGGGGCAGTCAATATACCAGAAAATATCACAATTTTCTTGGAGTCAGATAGTGATTTTGATTTTATCACAACTGATATAAACTTCAAATCTTTATATTGTCTTGAAGACGTAACTAAACTTATCTGATTCCTCCAAAAGTTCACACTTCACTGCGATTGGTTAAATCCAAATGTCACTCTCAGAGCACAGGTGAGGCTTGCCAATAGGTGGTGTGGGTGGGAAAAGTGTTTTTCTTTGAGCATAAAGCTGCAATCAAAAAGAAATGAATTAACCACAATATGGCGATTTTTACCAAAATAGCATATTGTCAGGAATGCAATCATGAGTCAGTTTTTAATCACCATATTGGCCAGTGCTGTTTGTTGCATGTAACTTTTTGGGAGGAGGATGTCCTATCAGCTTCTATCCAAATACTTTGCCATCAATTACATATGTTTTATTACTGGGAAAAAAACACCTATTCTTACTGTCAGCACAGTGGCCTCTCCACAGATCTTATCTGTAACTAGGCCTGATGGTGTCAATGGATAAAGTTCAGTTTAATGCCATCCCTATAGAGACTGGTGGTTGGTGGTACCCCCTCCACCAGAAAAGTCATATAGCACAACTTAAACAACCTCAGAACAGTTATATAAAGGCCAGTGTAGATCTAGTACTTTCTGAGAATATTTTAAAGATGCTACTTCCATGTTTGTCCATGTTTGTCCTTCATATGTAACCATGGATGGGCAAAAATATCAAATGAGAAATTGTCAATTCCACCACTAATAGGTGCCATGTAAAAGAGAGTTATTCACTTTAAAAGGTAGTCAATGGTATACCTGACTAAAATCTACCTGACATATAAATCAATCACGACAGGGCTCTTTCCCTGCATTCTCTTTAATACAGAACAAACCCACAGACCTTTTTCCTCTTCCTCCTTGAAAGCGTGAGTGGAATGTCAGGAAGCAAAGTTCTGGCTAGTTAGGATTTTGAGGATGAATACTCCTGAGTTATATGCTTAGGGTGCATAGGGTCATATATAGTAACTATGTAGCATGGAAACAACATGGTAACAATTTTTTATGTTTAAAAATCTGTATTCTGAATTAATGTTGAGGAAAGTAGGGCCTCATCCAACAAACTGAAAGATTAAGTATGCACAAGTATTTCCTGTCTCTCAATGCACTGCTCTGCAAACGTGGTTTAGTTTATGTACTGTACAGTCGTCAAGGCAACCTGGCGGCGAATCAGAGCTCTGCTCTGGTCCAAGGAAAGGAAAGAGTGAGTGAGAGAGGGAGGAGGTAGTTTAACAAAATGAGACATACTGAAAATGTTATATTAAGTCTGTATGCTCTATGCCGCAGGCACAAAGAGATACAAACCAGTGTGTACAGTGTGCCATTCCCAAGCCAATTTACGTGAAGGAAAAAAGATGGCATTGTACAGCAAGAAGGCAGATAAGAGGGGATATTAGTACTACTGCATATTCTACTGCAATGTGTCTCATTCCCACTTTATCCACTTTATCATAATTACTCAGAATTGCCATTACCACAAATGTGTGATTTATTTATTTATTTATTTATGTATGTGATTGCACTGTGTCTTATGGGCTGCATTTTCTATGGGCTGATGTAGCTGCATTACAGGCCTGCACCTGAACTCTAAACTGTCAGCATAATGCGACTAATCCACTCTCCAAAGCCACACACAACTCCAATGAATGTGGTCAAGGGCATGGGTAACATCAGTCAATACACACAATACAATACAATACAGTACTGTGATAATTGTGCACACAATACAACACAGAAGGCAGAAATATACAAGTGTAAATATCATATAGCACAGCTCCGACACACATTTGATTGCTTGAATACATTTATACAAGTCAAGCTAAAGCAATAAGAAAAATAACATTTGAAATGGAGTAGGTAGAAGAGAGAATTTCAAGAAAAGAAATCAACAACAGTCACTGTGTTTTGTTTTTTTCCTGCCTCACAGTGAATGCAAATGGTTTGGCAGAAGGGTGAACAGCAGCTCAATGGTTATCTCTCCATCATTCCATGGCTGACAGGATGGACAGTTGGACACACATGTGCACAGAGACAAGGCTCGTTCAGGAGTGCTTTCCTAATGTGTACACTCATCTCAAACACACTGGGAAAATGGCATTGTAAAAACACAAGTTGACAACCTGATAAATGACCGGGCAAAACATTTAAGTGTTGCAGCAAACACACAAAATTATGTGTAATAGATGAGATGTTGTGGAAATGTTGGGTTTTGTGTGGTTTAGATTTGGCACTGCAATTTAGGCAAAGTACATCTTAATCAGAAAATATTGTACTAAAACATACTTTCTTTTTTACCTAAAAATGCAATGATAGATTTTTTTGTCAATTTACTGACAAAACAGAAGTACTGTATTAACAATCATTTTCTGACAGCTATTTTCAATTCATTTTCATATCCAAGCACATGTTAAAATAACAGACCGTACACCATCTGGCTCTCTCAGAGTTGAACAGAAGCTGAACTCATTTTTTTCACTATCATAATCTCACCAAGTTTGACCAAGCTGCTATCTTGTAAACAAATATAAACAGGCCTTATTAAAAACACAGTGCAGACAGATCCTAAAACAGTCCCAAAATAACCTGCCTCTTTTCATGGTTGCTAGGACATGCCCCGGTCATTTGATTTCCCCTGCTGGCTCCCATCATTTGTTTAGCCCTACACTTCCTGAATGCTGATGGCAGATTAGTTTTCTAGTTTATACAAGTGGAACAAGAGTGAAAATGGTACACTGCAGTCTGGGAGGCAGTTCAACGTGAATATATAGAGAGGGAGGGTGTGTGCGTGTGTGCATGTGTGTACATGTGTGGAAGGGGATCTCTGGTAACCACGGAGATGCAGGCACCAATGGGGGTCACCTGATGTCCACATGTGATATTACCAAACACAAGAACTGTAAGAAAAGTGAATCTGTTTTAATTCTGGCAATGTCTTAATAGTAAAAATAGTAAAATATGTTAGTGGTTTAGATTTTTATGAAACAGGAATTGTAGCCTAGTAAATGTATTTTATGTGGCTTAACTTAAATTGTTACTTGGATCTACAATAAGTAACTGCCATGGTTGGGAATAAAGCTGTAATGCCTTGGCAAAGGTCTATGAGCATTGGACTCAAATTCTGTTTTACCGAGAAATGAATACAAAATAAAATGACTTACTGTTGATACAGCAAAGTCCTGTCCTGTTTTACCATAATTAATGTAGAACTGCAATGTATTTTTTCATGTAAATTGCATGTTTGATCACCATTAATCAAACAACAAAACAACATTCATTAGTCTTGTATTTAACATCACATTGGAAACCACATCAATCATAGTCACTTCCAACTGCTCTAAGTGACCATTTAGAGACCGATGAGAGGATAATGGACTATTGACTAGCAACCGGTCTACAGGGAGAAGGCTTTTGTAACAGGTGAATGCAACAAAAACAGCAGTGTAGACTAAGGTTTGGATGAGCACAGAGATCACCCACACATGCTTAAAAAATGAGGTGTACACGCTTTGCCTTTCTACAGTCCATTTGAAGTGCATATTGGCTTGAAACCTGGATGAGATCAATCTGGATCTCCTCCATTGGGAAAAGGCAAAGAAGGCCCCGTTTCAGAGAGGTACTCGAGAGACAGAAGCCTATTCATAGCATGGCTGAATGTAGTAGTTGTTGCAGACCACGCGGTTGGAGAAAGGGGTTTTTGGAGAGGAGTTTACAAGATAGAAAAGATTTATAACCAAATATACCCCATGGTTAAGGTTTAACATTTGCTCAGTTCTCCATTAATGTCTTATCAAAAACATATGTCAAAACACAGTCGCAGTAACTTCAGATTGCTTAGAAAACTGTCATATTGGTCATAAGGTAAGGTCAACTAAGATGGTGGTCATTTGGTGGCCCAGTGGTAGTAGCAGATTCAGTTAAATGCAGTACGGTTACTACAAATCAACCCTTACTTCTGTCCTTTTCACAACAGTTATTCAGAAGGTACAGTACTGAATAAAGCATACAAGTAGTTTTGATAAAAGTATAAACAGTAGTTTTACTCGGCTACATTTTTTATGCCAGGCCAAGCTAAGTACAAGCTTCCTATTGAGCCTCTTGTATTGAGAGATTAGAGGGGTGGAAAGCAATGCATGAGAATCAATGATGCCAAAAGTTAAACATGAATTATGATTATGCTCAGCTTATAAAATACCTGCGTGTTTAGTAATGGCTTTCAGATTTGAACAGCGGTCATCAGGGAGGTTTTATCTGATACCAATGTTTGAAGTAGTATTTCTGCTTTTGGTCCAATAACTGAACGTCAAACCACTTCCAGGCCCTGCAGGTGAACAGGATACACCGCATATAATTTATCATGGAGTAGACAAGATAGGCGCTGAATCATATTTTGAAGCGTGTTGAGAGCAACTGACCATGTCCATAAAACATATACATTCTGTATTTCCATTTAGGTGATTTACAGCTGCCTAAAATACATGTACAAGCCAACAAATTAAATCAGAGACCCTGACAAAGACATTGTTATAATAAAATACAATACAGCTGCCATGACCTTCAGTTTAATGGATTTGGGTTTTTTTTTAATTCCTGAAACTAAATCATGAAACACAAAAGCTGCTTTGAGAATACTGCAATTCCAAAACCATAATTTTATCAATGTAAAGTTGAAATTTTTAATATAGTTATCAAATGGAGCCAAGCAAAACCTGATCCTGGAACAAGAATAACTGAAAGTCAAGCCTAACCTGTATGAGAAGACATCTAATATTGAACATGTCTTGAACAGTTCGGTACCAGTGTGGTTAATTTGACTGTTTTCACAGTCCTACATAAACTGTATCAATTGTCTTGCTTTTATCCTGATTTGGAAAAAAGCTCAGTGTTTGTTTTGATGTCACCATGATCCTACTCATGATGTACTGTAAATCTCTTCATTTAACTTTCAAAAGGACTTGCTGGTCGCATCACTCCATCTTATTTGTATATTAAGCTATTAGTCTTTTTATTGCCTAGCCCTAGTTACAAGGTTCAGCTTTCCTCAAAGATCTATGAGAGCATTCCCTACATTATTCACTGGCAGAGCTTGTGTATTCTGCATTAAGATTTTCTGGGAGAATGAGCCAATGGTCTAGGACTTGGAGCAGGGAGGACCCCAAGGGAAAGAAGCCAGTACAGAGCAAGGGACTCTCACGGACAGTGAAGAATTTTTCCCACAATCAAGCGCACAAACAGAGAGACACAGGGCAGAGGAAAAGACCCCTGTCCACTGAGGAGTGTGAGTGTGAGTGTGTGTGCGTGTGCATTTGTGCAGGGGGGGTTTACAATAATACAGCCTAAAGAGGAACATGCTATGGCATATCTACTGTGAAGAGGCCCCTGGAGTTGCATTTGTCTTGGCTCTTCTGGCCCCTGTGTGACCCAGGACTACCAGACCAATGATGTGATTGAATGTTTTGGTTAGAACTGTACTGAGCACTGGTTAAAGATACTGTTAAATTAGTTTTAAGCACAATGTATGATCTGGCACAAGCCAGTAAGATTTGAAGGCACAATGGAAGATAGAACCGCTCAATGCATAATCTCCTTTTTTGATTACCGCAGCCTAGCTCCAATAAACCAAAACAAATTGCCTCCATGTAATGAAAAGAGACATGTCACGTAAAATATCAGTGACACAAGAAAGATGGGGAAAAAGAATTTTCAAAAAAATGTGACAACAACCAAACACAATCATTCATTCAGCAACACTAACCAGCACTGGCTGCTGGAGATGTTTAGGATGTTTTAAGTTGATGCCTGAATAACACATAATTTGGAAACTTGTGCATTTCATTCAGTAAGGTCTGCAAAATCGTCTTAACATTTCCTTTTATAGAAGCAACTCAGAGCTGGACATCATCAGAGCCATTTTCAATAAGAAGCAGGAATGCACTAGAGGAAAAAATAAACATCCCAGTGGTTATCTGCACCCAGCTGGGCCGTTTAAAACTCAAACTAGAGCTTGTACCCCAGGTACCCACTAAAGAAGCATAGCATACCCTATAATTCAAAAACTAAGGTAAAACTGAAGTATTTCAGTAAATTTATTTTTTATTTTTTTGCATATATTATAAAAATTGCATCAGGTTCAGGCACCAAATTGATACTTGTATGACAAACCAATTTTGTCAGGTTTAGATTTTCTTACTTTATTTTGAAGCTCTTCACAGCGTCACTGATACACAAAGGCCCCAAGTTTAATGGGTTGAAGGATGATTACTGATAAAAGACATCCCAATAGAGTCTTTTAGTCTAATTTCAAAAGTGAACCTGAGACGTAGAGGTGAGGTGAAACCAGCATCAGCCCATTGCAGTGGGAGCTTTGAAAAACACTTCCAGATGTACTGTAGATCCCCAAGTGAAAGACATGCTTTGTGCTCAGCTAGGTAGCACGCGCTAAACTCCCTGGTGAACACCCCCACCACCTTTTCTTTCCCCCCTTCAATCTACTGACAAAACTGATCTGGCTTTTCCTCGGTAGCTTGGAGTAATATTAGCTGAGCAGAGGAGGCTGAGCAGAGGGGCTAGAAAGCTTGAATGCCTACATCCCAACCTTGAATCCAGCAGCCTATTTTGACTGTGGCTAATTGCCTGTGACTACATGGAGACAAGGGACTGAAACAAGCTATTGGAATGACCAACTAATACATTTGTATATAAATTTAAGGAAAGTATAAAGCAGTGTATCCCACAGTTTCATACTGAGACCATGATGCACAGGCAATCCTTATTTGAACAGTTTGATTGAATACATATTGGGGGTAAATAACATGACACTTATTGCCTCTACTAATCAAAAAAGAACTGATCAAAGATTATTTAAAGTTACTTACTACTATATAGTTGAGATTATAACAAGCTAAGCAATAAATTGGTATTGCTTGTTGTATTGACTATGGGGGTAAAAATCAGACTGGGTGGCCACTTTAGTCTTCTTTGAGTGAGAAACACTGGAAAAAAGGATACTGTGTGCTTTGGACTGTACTCAATATTTAATTTATCTTGGAAAGAAAAATGAAAAGAAATTCATACATGCACCTGCCTCCTTCTATAATGACTGATATGAATAAAACCACAATCATCTGGCTATAGCAGACACTTAATGCAAAAAACAAGCTTTCATGATAACCACAAACCTCCCTCAGCAGAACAATGCATGGTGAAACTGAGACTGAAATTACCTCCAAATTACACCACTGATGGAAACATGCAAGTCTAATCAGGTAGTCAAGGCAGCAAGCTACTGTTTCTAAAAACACTGCAGTCCTGCACGATCACCACAAACCATCTAACAAAAACACAAGATCCAGAAGTAAGGAACAGGCTCTGAATTTGAGATATGTTAATGCTATTTTTTCATACACTTCAATAGACAAGATTGAGTTTTGGACATTACACGAAAGTGAATATAAGGGTATACAAAACATTGGAGGCAATGTGGGTGCAGTGTAACGCTGTTCAACCTACCTACCTTTTGTCCAAATCTGTAAAGAAAATAAATCCAGTGTCACAACACAAATTATAATATAATATTATGAGGCAGAAGAGAACACACTGGTCTTGACTAATAAACAGACTTGAGGTGCCAATAAATGCACAATAAGATATTATCAGGGCTTCACAGTCAGGTGAGCTGAACTTGTGCCAATGGTCTTTGTAGAATGAAAGTGTGGCAGGAATGCACCAGTATGCCAAACGGCACAGCAGCAGAGCACAGTATAAGCAGTGTATTTGGGAAACAAAGCAGCTAAACAACAAGCACATCAGGAGGTATCCTGTGAAGTAAAAAAAGGGCTACCATGGTTACAAATTATAGGACTAATTGATCATTGTGAAATTGGCCTCTCAATTTTAATATTTGTTCTATTGATAATCTGCGTAATGTCCATTCATAGTTAAGACCATTAGACCACTTCCCATTTTGCAGCAGTATTCAGACAAAAAGCAAAAGCAAGAGACTAGTGCAGGGGGTTATGGACTAAGATTTGTACCACAATATAAAAGAGAAAATGTGTGATTGACATAATTTATTATATACCTAAGGCCCTACATTATTGTTATTGTATCAGTGGCATAAAGTAGCTTCCATACTATTGTTTATCGCAGTGTCTCTCTGTACCAATAGATCAATAAACATCTTCAAAATGTGTTAATATGACAAGCCTTGTTTCCAGTACTCACGTCTTATCTCTGTCATTATTAAGAGTTTTTAGTGTCTGTAAAAACCTCCACAGTCAGTGTTTAGGTTGCTCTAGGCTTCAACAGTAGCAATTAACCACAATCTGCCTGCCTACCCTTACAACTGAAAGGAATATCAGCTGCAGTAAATGCTTATTTATATATAAAAATAATTCAAATTGCATATCATCCCCATATATGACCATGGTATAGACCTGCCATACAAGATACAACAGGAAGGACTTGTAATCCACAAATAAAATCCACAAGGAAGAATTCATGACACCATAAATTAACATACATAAAATATAGTGGCTGTAAATGTGTGCTATAAAGACAGGCCATAAGTGGCACTTGTGACTCTGGACTATGGGAGGATGGGTGTTGGGCCATGCAACTCTTAACAGACGCAATACTGTCTGGAGAGGGATTATTCCTTCTAAGCTAATTACTCCCAGACTCCTTTGCCTCTGCAGTGCCAGAATCTACACTGCTGCTGATACAGTGGGCATGCTGCCTGTGTGTCCAGAGCACTAGGGGAGACAGGGCTGGAGCAGAGCTGACTCAAGCTTTACTCCTGCTATTTGAAAACTGTACAAAAAAAGGGGGGAACACCAAGTTAACATTTAGTTGGAAACACTAACTAAATGTTAAGTTTTGTTACCAGGGAAAGGACAATGGAACATCATGTTTGTATAAACCATACATGGAGACAGTATTGGACAAGTCACTAATAACTAGTGGTGTACAATAGACTCCAGCTTTTAATTTCAACTTAACTGGTATTCTGCTGTTGCATATTGACTAGGGATGCACTGATCCAGCTTTTTCAGTTCCAATACGAATTGTGATACTACTGCTTTAAGTATCTGGCAATATCTGATATTAACAGTTACCAGAGACTGAAAAACATATATTTCTTTAAACAAAAATAAAGTAAGATGAAACTGATTCAAATGTATTATGTAGCTGTTATCTTTCAAGTAACTACACAATAACTTTGCATAAATAAAAGTTCAAACATTATAACACTTTCTGGGCCAGCTATGGCCATTGAATGTATTACATCAGTTTATATGTCCAACCAGGATACCGCTGAACCGAGTCAAGTCAATATCCAGTCCAGCAAATTGTACAGGACTGGTGTAGATATCCACTACCAGTATCAGATTGGTACATTTCTTATATTGACATAACAGATTTGACATGAATAACCATTTCTTTCTACTACTTAAAAAAATATTAAGCTATCTAAATTTGCTCTCACAAAAAGTATTTACAATATTTTAAAGGCACAAATTCTGCTAGTAAATCAAATTCCAGAATGAATGAGTTTCTTGATCAAGTCCAAAACATACCCAACCACACAGGGGAGATGTTCATCCAGGAGAACCAATAACACCACTGCAGTGTGTGGGCCCAGAAGCTTGTACCTAACACAGGGATGCACTGATAAATATACAGCCAACCTTCACCTCAGACACCCACATAGTAAGGCCCCTGACCGACCCAACTGTCCACTCCTCTCTCAATCAAGAAGACCAAATAAAAAAATTGCTGCTCTTGTTTTTTTCTTCCAGATATTATAAACGTAATGTACTATTGAGGCTGATATTTGCCTATATCAGATTTTTAATAGGCACACAAATTCAAGTAAAGTTGTAGTCAAGTTCACAAAATAACTTTTCATCAGAATACATTTGATTCAATTTCCATTTAACTCCCTACTAAAAATACTGTTGGAAACATATTAATATTTGTAGAAACACTGGATTGTCCATCTCCAGTAAACACATGGAAAAATGTACCTACAATATTCAAACCAGTGCAAAGGATTAAGGCGTATTAAAAGATCATGGGATTGCACTGCTTAGAGACATATATCCAGCTATAGTGCTTTTCAATAAATCCACAATTGCTTACTATCACTATCCTGCTGTATTCCAGCTTTCAAAACCAGAGTGTGAAGTACTTGCACAAATCCGACAAGCTACTTACTTCGAATAACAACTATTTATTGTACTGCACTGATTTCAGCCATAATCAATCTTTTAGATTTTTGACTGACATCCAAATTGTTTCGGCTCACTGCAGCTTTACTCGCCACTCCAATCTTGATCCGTTAAGAGGAATGTAGCAGATGCTCCTCCTCAGAGCAGAGCCATGTGGTGTGGGTGAGGAGAAGAGGAGGAGAAGAGGAGGAGAAGAGGATGATTTGGTGCTTAGCCTGGTGCTGTTCTTGTAAAGCCCCAACAACTGGCCAAGAGGGCTCTCACTGTTGCATTACAGCCAGATGTGCAGTTAGCCCTTTCCAACCCATAAACAGCATAAAAGGACTAGCTGTGTGGCTACAGAAGAAGGACAGCCTGACTATGATACCAGGGCAATGATGAATTTCTTTATTTATTTATTTTTTAGCTGCACCGGGTGAATATATTATAAAAGAAGAACAATGTTGAGTTATGTAAACAATATAGTGCCCATTTTGGATTTTGTTACAAAGGCTTTTTTACATTTTAGTTTATTTCTGTGCGTATTTTACAATAAATCTATAAGCCTCATGTATGCATGTCTCTGGCTGTCCACAAAGCTAAGGTAACGCAGCGCCCTCTTTAGGCCCTTGTGGGGTGTGGAACCCCGTGAATACAGCCGAGGCGCATAATATCGAGGTCAAATTCTTTGCACGTTGTCCAGGCTATTATTAGAGCACATGTGGATTTAAATACACAACAAACACGTGCGCAATCCAATATCGTAAAAAAGAAATTATAATGTAGCGTAACGCGGTTGGGGGAGACTGTCATGCGCCAAAACTGAATTTAATTAACCGATAAAGCAATGGCGGTCACTGGTGAGACAGGTAGGCAGAAATATGAAGCAAGTAAAACACATGTATAATTGTATTCTTTCTCGTTTCTCTTAAGGGCATCACATTCCTTAATCGTGTCTTGTATTTGGCTAAGGCATGATGGAAAAAGGAGTCATGGCATAAGCCTTTCCAAATGTCGCCACGCACGATTATCCAGTAGCCTGTTGTAACAGCACAATGCTATTAGACAATAAAAGACAATAAAACCACAATGCAATAATAACACAACATTCATCCAGTCTCATGACCACCAGAAGATGTTCACCATCACAACGCACCCTGCCGCGTCTGTCAGTCAGTCAGCCTTACGCAAAAAAGCCTTACCTCTCACAAGTGTAGCCGAGAAACGATTAGAGCGCAGTGTTAATAATAATCCTTTGCGACTGCTGTCAGTAATAAGAGAAGAGTCCGTGTGGCTGTGGCACCGTGGACAATCAGAGGCGAGGAGAGCCGTGTATCCGCTGTACGAGCCTGCTCATTCAGCTGAGTGTAGTGGAGAGCAGAGCCACTGACAAGTCGGTCAAAACAGCAGCACCACGCCTCCCCTCTTAAAGCTACCGCACTGTGCGCACTAGATGACCATGCCCATGCACACTAGCTCTGGAGTGGAAGACACTTCAATAGGTCTGCATGGAGATGCACAATGACAAAAAGAACACAGCAGTTTTAAAAGTGCATTTCATCCCCTTTTTGTAACAGTAGTCCTCACTGTATGAAAAAATGCTTTACCTGATTGTCAATAATAACAATTTATCTGATATCTGATAGTTTAAAATTCTAAATATAATCCTATGAAGTCACAACAGTGTAGTGTAGTTACATAACATAAGTATTTTCAGTTTGAAAATGTCCCATAACACACAGCAAAAATCTCATGTCCAATAGTTAAGCATTTAATCCCCTGAAATATGAAGTATGAATCTGGCAGTGTTTTGATCTCCTCTTTCATGGCCCATAATCTGTTATCAATAGCAAATTCAGGGCACCCATTTTGACCCTGATTTGTGGATACCTGTACTGAGCCCACATCTTCACAAACATGTCCAGACAGTGAGTTTGTATTAGATAATCAAGGGTCAATGAGTAAACAGGAAGAAGCAGCCAGAATCTTCCCTATCCATATTTTGTCAATAAAAAAGTAAGCATGCTGTGTTGATTTTTTGATAAGTACTTACGGTAGTAAGTTAAAGGCCAATACTGACAAGGGTAAGAGACTATATAGTACGTTATGAGAATATTGGTTGGTACATTTTCAAGCATACATTTTACATAACTCACAGCTGGTAGTAAAGAATAAAACTAATAGTTTTTGCCCTCAAAATATGCTGGTCCCATCCCAAATAAATGGAGAGACTGTTGCTTCAAGAAAGGCAAAAAATAAAGCCAAGTGACATAATGGGTATAATGAAGACAGAGGTAGGCAATCCAAGCAACCGAATACAACACGAGGTATTTAGCATCTCAGCCTATAATCCCTATACCAAAGTGTTAGTAAAGTCTGTGTTTATGAGTTGTACAGACATGTACTAATAAAATGAAAGTAACTGTTATAAAAACACTGGGTTTTAACCTGTTTTGTTTGTCATTCCCCAGATACCTTTTTGCCATTAGTTGTACAAAGTTTTCAGAGCATCTTTTAGCACTTTCACATAGCATGTCTGCATACCTCATTACTCAGACTGTTGAACTAAACCACCCAAGATGTACACTACTGTCCAGAGTCCTTATACAGGCTTTTTTCTTATGTCTAATATTGACCTCCTCTGAATTACTTTATTACATTTTATTATTATTGTACCTTCTCAATAGAAATCCTTGTGTCAGCAGTAGAAGCAACCATGTCTGTCATATAGCCTGTATTATGCAGAATGGGGGATTTGAGCGGTAGCAGTTTGGCCTGTCAAAGAAGTGGATGACATTATCCAGTGGAGGCCAGTGATTCTGCCTGAGGGTGAAAAACAGCAGGGAAAACTCGATTAATCTCTCCAATCTGGCAACATGTAGGGGAGGTCAAATGTATAATCCAGAGCAGATAGTGTATCATAGGGCAGTTAGTCTAGTGTCACATAATAACACTTCTGTCTGTAACTTTAACCTCCTTAGCCTAACCTCCTCTGGCAGACTTAGCAACACTGACACACTCTCTGGCCATTTTATTAGGTATGGCTGTGGTAATGTTTTTGTTCTTTTTTTTGTTTTTTTAGAAAGTAATGAGGTGATTATACTGATAGTGATTTTAATCATAATTGAAGAAGAACTGGAAATAATGAATGGTGGTTACATAGCAATATGCTCTAGGCAGTTATTGAAGTACTCCTGGTTTAATGTTTTATTTTAACCTTTATAGTCTATGTTGTGTTCAAGGAAACAGAAGCAAGTGTATGTGCTTTTCAGTTAATCGAATGTGAGGGATATCTTCCACATGGTTAATGTTGACCTCAAACTGACCATGCCAAAAAAGCTTTTCAGCAAGCATGCAAAAAATCAAAATTGAGACAAAAGGGACATTCTGGACATTATAATGATGTGGAACTATAGTGTATGAAACTGGATAGCTTAGAACTCAACAAGCCAAGAATAACAGAACAAAGGTTACAAAGGATTTTTGGTATGCCACTCAGACAGTTGCTAAAACTTTAGGAGCGAGGTTTGTAATAAGATTCGGTTAACACTTTGAACTGTCAAACATAATTGTTATATCTGCAGAATATATTTACCAAGATTATATGTATCATTGTGTTGCAGACACATCTACATCCTGTGAAACTTTTCTCAATCATAAATTTAATATATACTAATCAAACATTATGTGATGGCCAAAGAAGTGAAATTAATTACCTTCATCTTCATGACAGATTTTGTTTGTCGATGGTAATTATATGGGAACAGGTCATTTTGTTGAATGAGAATAAGAAATAATAAGAAAGGAGCAGACCTAAGTTAGTTACAGGTTTAGCTTAATAGATTCATATTCTATATGTGAATATACCAAGTTAGTCATAAATCGAATTGAAGAAAAGACCCTTAGCTGGCCCATTAAATAATTGTGATTATAATTACAGTAGATAAGTTACCTGTTAAGTATTCAGCAGCAAGTCTACAGACACAATTGCTGCCTCCTGAAATACAATGTGTGCATGCCCTTGACCTGTGGTGCTCACCTCAAATTGCTTCTGCAGCAGTCTAGTTGAATAAATGACCAAAATCGTCTTGGTGCGAGGTGGAAATTACCCCTCTAAGTGAGTCTATTATTGAGTGATGATGGAAAGTGAATAGGGAGTCAGGGAGAGGGAAATGACTTCATGCATTCCTAATGACAAAACTGAGGCAAAATCACGTTTCCATTGCAGCCATTCACCACAAAACCTTGTCTACAAGTGTTTTTCGAAATAAAATAATTAGACCACGCATATAAAGAGTACATTAATGGGTGATTAGTGGGTAAGTATGCAGACCATTAAAATGTCATGTTACATTTGCCCACCACCAATATAAATCCTAATTTCATGCCAAATTGTCTAAAACATATTATTTTTATTCCAAGTTCTACATCTGAAAATATATGGCTTTGCAAGTGCCACCATTATAAGAGTAAAAAGAACCAAAACCAAACTGACAAAAAGAGAAAAAATGCATTCAAATTATGAGCTATGTTTGACCTTGCAGAGCATAGATGTACCAATTAAAAATACACATCAACAAATGACTAGTTCAAATTAGATTTTAATGAAAGTGCTAGCACCTCTTATAGTTAACTAAACAAATGTCACTTGGAGGCGTACATAGGTGTCTCCTCAATTAATAATAATAATAATAAATTTTATTTATATAGCGCTTTTCAGGACACTCAAAGTCGCTTCACAGTAGATACAATAATAAAATATCACAATATATATTGTCTTTAGTAACAGCTGACCTGGCTGTGCTCTCATATAAAAGCCTCATGATTGTATGCTCTGCTGCTCTCCCTCACATCGACCGACCAAGAATATAAAAAAAACTTATATATAGTATTAGACTTACATCTATAGCTACACTGATGTAAAGTCATTTATTCATAATGGATATTCTTTGTTTGTTTCTCACCTCCTTTTAGACTACAGCACAGTGATGATGCAGTGCAAAATGTGAGAATCAATAACAGTTCTATTTCTGCCTCCAGTCATGTGCCACTTTTCATTTCCTGGATGCCATCACAGACTCTTTGAATATTCCCCTTTGTGAGCTGTTCTCTGCTATGTTTGTATCTTCATAATACGCTTTCTCTCATTTTCTATTATTAACCTGAGCATAAGTGATAAATGATAAAGCTTCACTTTTTTGGGCAAACCACAACTGCTTTGTTACTGTACTCCATAAGAATCGATATACTCATGTTATGGACAAACCCAGATACTGAAAACTGACACTGAAAGATTACATGTTGTCCTGTGAATGTTGTTTTCATGTATTTAACTATTTTGTACATTGATATTGTGGTGAATGTTGATGAGGTTGCATTGATTTGGGTAGATTCAGAATATTTTGTGTGACTAAACTTGCTGCTGCTCTAGCCTCCTCTGGTGTGACACCTCATGGGGTTGGCTCTGGTGAACAGTGACATAATCCACTTCATTGTGTGAGGAATGGCATGTAAAAACAGTAGCCTGGCCCAACACACTGTGCTGAATAGCTGCACTTCAAAGGCAAAAAGGTATTTCATTGTAACTCAATTGCACAGTGGACCGGAGGAATTTGGGTGCTAGAACTGTCCATAGAGACAGGAATCTGCAGACCTAAAGGGAACTGTGTGTCAGATTCTGGTCATTATTAAGGCACACTTTCCGGTACACCTTACATAACAATTAACAATGAGCCAGGATGTCACCTGGACGTGTTTTGGAAATATTACTGGTACAACCCTGTCATGTCAATGTACAGGGAAATCATTATGTGACATGTTTAATATGTCATCACGGCTTTATTTTACTACTATTGTGTTTAATGACACTATACCTACCTATTTAAGGATGGATTTAATCTGAGAAAAATACTATTTTAACTACCAGTTAGGAACCATAGTTGACAATCAATGTGCAATAACATACATTTTTATTTTCAGTGCTTTGGCATTGGGCCTGTTATCAATAAAACAAGGTGTATATGGAAAAAAAAAATTTCGAACGAAGTGAACGATGAACGATGTCATCAATATCACTAGTTATAAACAATATGATACTCCATTATTTACACAGATGTCTCAGAACCCAAACCGACCCTGCACTCCCCTGAAATAATATGAATTATGCAAGAACATGCAGTCTAAAAATTCTTTTTGCTTAAAAATGTTCAGCATGAGATTTGCTATAAAAGGACATGGAATGCTGTCGATTTTCCAGGGAAATGCATTGGATTTACGTGCCAGCTGAAGTGCTTGGGAAGTGCTTTGATGAGTATTTATTAGATCAGAAGAGTTATGTGATAATATTTACTGACAGAAAACATAACTTCAGATTATCCGACAACAGAAAACAGGCCACGGGCAATTCAAAACAATAATGAGGAATCAAATGCATGTTTGATGCTATCGACTATAGTTAGATGAATTCTTTTGTTTACTTTTTTTCTTCTTTTTTATTTTATTTTGCAAAGGTCAAAGTTGCAACAAACTCTAATAAGTGTGCCTTACAGCTGTTATGACTGAGGTCAAATAAGTGGGCATATATTATCAAATGTGTTACTCATATCCGTATATTAATAGTGAATGTAAAACCCAGCAGATAAACAAACTTCTCTATCTCATCTCACTGCCAGAAAAACAAACTGTCTAAATGTCACCCTGCCCATGACTCCTTGTTCATCCCTAAATCCATCCCACAATATTGCAAGGCTTTGCGAGCTGCAGATTCATATACAGTATTTGAGGAATGCAGGACTGAAGTTTGATATGCCTCAGAGAATAACACATAACCAAAGCCCTAAAAGAATTCCCTTCGACTGAGCTCCTGACCAGAAAAAGCGCACTGAGAGAGACGCAGTGGAGCAGCTAAAACCCCAGACTTAAATAGCCATGGCCCTTCTGCTGCTGACGGGACAGGCAGTAAGCACTTTGGGTTGAACTGCTTCTGGTCATAACTGAAATAAGACAGATGTATATTTATAATGCACATAAATTTCAGTCAAAACTAGCAGAGCTGATATGCCAATTCTAATAAAAATGACACTGTAATTGCTAGATGTGCTGTGAATGTAATGTACACTACCGTAATGCTTTCACTGTTCTCAGCAACTGCAGCAAGTCCTGGGTTCAATTCCTGGACAGGTTCTTGTGTTCTTAATCAAAACTTGGGCTGCCACAATCAATTATGTTGATAATCGATTGATCTAGCAATAATTTTTTTGATTAATCAGTTAGTTATTTAGATTGTGAAAGGCTCGTGGAGTCTGGGTATAGACAAGATAACAGTTATTTGATTACTAAATCAGCTGGTTTAGACCATTTTCTCAACAATCAGTTGTGGTTAATCAGCTCTAATCTAAATTAAATCTAAAAATAATGACACTGTAATTGTCCAAATAATTATACACCAATATAGATCCTAGCTCAAGATTTGGTGAAGGAAATTTATTTCAGACAGATTGAAAGGATTGCTCTTGCCCAATGACACAACAACAGTACAACGTGAGGAGAGAAGGATTCACACCCCTACCCCCTGTGGATCGTAAATCATGCATTTTACTGGCAATGACTCCAGTTAGACAACTTTTATAGTTCACTGAAAATTTATAAATAATAAATGATGTTCTTGTGTGGTCCGGAATACAATGTCTCCTAGTCCATACACTGTTTTCCATGTCCAACAAAGTAAAAATAGAGGGGAACATGCAAGCATATATGTGTAGGTCACAGCTTGGTCGGCCTCTTTTACCACAGTAACCAAAACACTTATTCAGCCAGAATAACTCCACTTTCCAAGTATCATTTCCTTCTAAACTAGAAACTTTTTCCACATAGCAACTGCCTTATTGTTAACATCCCCCACACACGCATGATATACTGTATAAGTCAGGGATGGGCAAACTTTTTGACACATGGGCCACAATGGCTTCTAAAATTTGACAAAGGGGCCGGGCCAGAAATATATATGTATGTATTAAATTAGAGATTTGTCTTGTAACATGTAGCAAAGCATGAATATGCAAAGCTCATTGTAAACATTGTCTTCCAAATGCATTAATTAAATTAATAATGAATTTATAAAATTTCAGTTAAATAAACAAGGCAGAAAAACTGACATTCAGTTTTATCAAGTGCCAAAAGATCAAAAATGGTAAAGTGAACAAGGTTTACCCTTAGCTATTTTGATATAATTTGGTCACGTTCAGCAGGCCGGATTAATAAACCCAAAGGACTGTGTGTGGCCCCCGGGCCGTAGTTTGCCCATGTCTTGTATAAGTGCATTACGGTGAATTCCTGACCAAAAAAGCATAATTTTGTAAGAATGTGGAATATAGTTTACTTTTACTCAAAGTTAGATCATAGTTGCTGGCACTGGTATTAGTTGCAATGGTATTAGTACATAATGTTATAACTTACTTCTTATACTTTTCCAACAAATAAATATATGTAAATATATATTTGCCATTTTGATTAGAGCTCTGCATTCCCCCACTAAGACCCCGTGGCCACACTCAGACAGGAGTGGAACAACATACACATCTAGACAACTGCCAACAAATAAGCCATCCAGGGCCAACCTCTTAACTATAGCATCATCTCCTCCCATAGTCTGTAATAAGGACCAAGTTAAGCCAGAGGAACACCAACATGATTCAGTATGGGTCTGATTAGGAGGGCACCATGTTTACAGCTCTGTGGGCACACACAAATCATCTTCATATTTACAGTAAATACCCACGCATGCATATGAGAGAGAGCCACAGAAAGAAAAATACTCCCACATTAGTGCACAAACTGACTACTGAGAACAAGCAGTGGCAAGCAGTGTTATTCCACTGCAGTCAATAAAGATTCAAACTGGCTACTGAAGTGCTATATTTTTACTCTAGTAAATTTGCATATTACTCTAGTAATTATTTGTATACTTGTTACTTTGTCCCATTATGGGTAACTGTAGAACCAGTTAATGGTTGAATTTTCCTTTTTTAATCAGAACAGTTACTTTGATGAATAGTAGTACTTGCAGAGGCAGAAAGTAACAATAGTGTTATGCTTAAAGTAGTTATAGGGGTAATAAAGATTGTAACATAAGTAAGTGCTGACAAAAGTAGTTATTATGATGTATATATTACTTACATTTCATTAGTAGTATAATTATAGCATTAGTTTACTCAATACAAACTGACTTGTGCCTATGCCCAAAACAGTCTGGCAGTTTCAGCGCACTGATCTCTATACAGAATTATGGTTTGAGATTTCAACTGTGAAGCAAAATGCCAACTGTAAATGTCAGCTGTTTTTCATTATCCTTATCTGGTGCTATTGTATATTCATTGTAGTGGCTACAAGATTTATTTTGAAAACATCCAAACAAGATCACAACCACAACCTCTCCCACACCCCACACTGTGACTGGGAGAGCACACCTTGATTAGCTGCCAGGCCAACTCGCTACAAGTGTCGAATGCTGGCAAACATGACTGAAAAAACTGGTTTTCTCCTTAGCTACAAGTTGTTGCGCCTTTAAGGTTCTGCAAGTTTTGAAATGTTCCTAGTTGAAGTCTTTACTGTACCTTAGTCCTTTCAGAGCAAATGAAGCATGTAATGTGTGTGTGTGTGTCTGTATCCACACATACTTCCACTTGGCCTCATGTGTAATCATCATCCATTGTGACAGTCCCATTATGTGACATTGCATACTTCTTGTTGTCACCTGATCTCAAAATGACCTGTAAAGATGAAAGAGAAAGGACATGTTAAAAAACAGTTATGGGAAATTACTGATAACCAACTGTACATTACTGTCATTGAACTCTGTCTACCAAAAATGATGTGTCTTTTTAGCTTTCATGCTTGAAGGCGGTCTTTTATGGGAATAGTAACAAAATACTCAAAAGTACTAGTACCCTTATTTTCTAAAGTATACTTAAATTCTTTTAGGGTTTTCCTTGAACGTTTGAGTTGCAATAGTGACAATATTAAAGGGAAGTGGCAGTAATAAAGTGGCTAGTTTTACTGTAGTATTAATTGGATTTAAGTACACATTACAAGTAGTCATTGGTAGTTTTTGTTTTGTTTTTTTTTTCATTTGTAGTAGTTTAGATTTCATGCATGGGGAAGTTTGGAAGAAAAAACAGACTTCTTGGGTGAAAGCAAAAGTGTCTTTAATTTGAGGTTGCGTTCATTCACGCTGAGTTCCTGCAGTACAGTTGGTGGAATTCTTGGGAGTGAAGCCACAGCTATGCAAGCCAAACTAAAGACAACACTCGGACCAAAACAGGATATTAAAAAAAGATTTCACAGCTCTGTAACAAGCCTGCGCCAGCCCACGGGCAGTCTTTACAGCATGTGCTTTTCGGCACTCACAGTAAAAGCATATTCCACTGTGGATAATTGTGTCACTGACATAACTCTTGGCTCCTGAATGAATCGTTATAAATTAAAAGAGCAAGCCCTCCAATCAAAATTAAATTTTACCCAATGTTTTAAACTTTTAATTGACTATTGGACATACAAATAAATCAACTAGATTAATGCAACAACTGAAATGAGCAATAATTAAAGTAATACTGTATATGGATATGAGAAAATATTAGAAAACATTTTTTTTTTCTTATTAAGCAATCACATTTTTCGATCACAATCACAACCACAATTAAAATTTGATTAATGGATTTTATTACATTTTAATGACACCCATAACTGTAAACATGGCTTCTAAGAGGTATGCTTTGCAAATGAAAACTATACAATATTATCTCTTTGACTTTGCTGCAGGGAGACATGGCTAGTGTTCAGCCATGTATCTCTGTTAGCACCTAATCACAGCGCTACAGCGGATACATGAGAACAACATGTCAGAGACACAAAATCTTCTGCAGCAGAGACACATCCATTGCATAACAGTGTGGGACACCAGGCGGAATGTGGGGTGGCATGTCCGACCCCTGAATTCTGAGTGAAAACCTTCTTGACCTAATGGTGACACTGGAATTATCAATCTTTGTTCCCATTTGAGGAGGCGGTACTCTGTTGTGTAAGAACTTGAAACAAGAGCTTGGATATAGAGGGGATTTGGCATTTGTTTTTTTTAATTGATGTGCTAACCAAGGGACATACCACAATCCCCAATATTTCCTTAGCAAAAATGGAATACAATTTTCCATTCATGTTTTTTAACAGTTGACTCCTGCTCAGAGTTGCAGATGTGTATCTCAGAAATGTAGGCAATCTACCAGTTGCAGGAGAGTGAATTCAATATTTTACATAGAGTCATCAAGTCAGCTAGCATATGCAACTTTTTGAAAGTCGAGTGGAATTCTGTTGAAGACTGTGCATAAGGAGACCCAGAGACCACATATGAATCCTCCCATATCATTATCTACACATTTAAACCAAGCTGTCCACTACATACATTCTTACAGAATGTACTATAATATTCACAATATACATCCAAGCTCACTACAACCACTACCAAAAACATGGCACCACACAACAAGTATTTTTTTAGTACCACAGAATGGCCTAAGAGAAAGATTTTAACCTATATACTACTTTAGAAACCACACACCGTTGTTTGTGCCATTGGGTTAGCACACAGTCCTGTCTATGAAGGGGACAAGCAAAGTTCAGGTGGAATACCAGAAACAGCATGACAGACATAAACTGAAACTGGAGACAGGACCAAAGCAATGCATCTCTTCAAATATGATACATATGGGTCTGTGAACATAACCTGACGAGTGTATATGTCTCCATATGTAGTGAAAGAAAGTATGTAAATAATCTAAACCATTTTTGCTCACTACTAACATCTACAGGTTCTTAAATCCTGCAAGTTGTGGAATGTATTTTTGTCTTGGTCTATGCATGCAGTGTTAATGTTCACATCATATTTTAACATGTTAGTGCCCTTTTAAAAAACAGAAAAAACAGCATGTTGGAGTGAGCTATAGATTTTAATGGTGCATTAAAACATGTTTCATTTGCTACACATGAATTATAGTGATCTACATGTGCCTTCTGTAAACTATGAGCACTGCTATAGACCTGTTTTCTGTTGATGAAATATAACTGTAGAGCAATTGTTATTTAGATTGTGATAAAGTGCCACTGGCAGTGTGCAGGGAGTGCCTGAAACAACTTGAGTCAATATATCCTTGATGAATCACTGAACTTTGACTTGACCTTTTGTCCTTATTATAGCTCGGAAAACAAGCTCCAAGAGTTGAAAACAAGCTCCAAGAGTTGAAATAGTTATGACATACAAGAGAATAAAGGGAAGATGGATTTCTGATCTGGTTAATTACCACATTGGTGCTCTTGCCTCAATCGTGACAGTCAACGAAAGACCTGGCTCCCATTTGGTTCTGTGAATAAATAGTAATGTTAGTGGCAGTCCAAGAAATTGTAATTACAATACTATCTACATTCACACTTTAACCATTCAACATGTCTATAATATGTTACTGGTTTTGTGCAATTGGGAATACAAACCAGTGCATGGAAGATGAAGGAACAGCCACAGCCCCTGGATCATCTTCCACTGTCACCTAGCAACCGCCTACAACAAACCGGGAGCTCTGCAGCACAAGGACCAACCGGACTGAGGACCACAGTGTTAGCGTAGCGCAATGAAGTAAACAAACTAAGAATAAGAATAACTTTCACAATATCAATCTAAGATGGTTAAACATACGATACAGACCTTTGCTCGTATTAAACCTACTCGGAAAACGGCAGGGGTAAGTGCGCCCAGCAGATGTATTTTGCGAAATCAGCTAAAATTTGCTAAATTAGCTAACGTTAGCTCACAAGTTCACAAAGTGTTAACAATAAACCTTAACCTTAAATTGTTAGTTACTTAGCATAGTCCAGTTACCATTTTGTAGCTTATCAGTGCTCAATCACTGTCATTAATCAAACTTTAACAATGTAAATTACTTCTAACTTACGTAGTTGCATGTGGAGGAGGACACTCCTTCAACATAAAACTCAGGCTTAAAGCAAGATGCGCCCTACACTGACCATTTACCGCCAAATGAAGAAAAACGACTGCAGATCTGTTTTTACATTGAGCTTTTGCTGCTTGTCAGACTTGAAGAGGTATTAGTACAGGATGGGTAACAGAGATGAACAATCTAATAACATATGTCTTATCTTTTTTTTCCTGAAACCCTGGGGACTTGTAATTGAATGAATGTCCATTTAAACATATGCCAGGGCACATGTTGCAACACAAAGCTGTGTTAGCCCTTTCTAGTCTCAACAGCCACTGGTTTTGCATCACCACCTGAATGGTGATGATCATATCAACTTGAAGATCCTGTCTCATCACTAAGCCTGTTCACTTACTTTTCTCTGAACATGTGTGGTTAATTTGTGGACGTATTATTATATTATTGTGTGCTTAATTAATTCTACAGTAAATGAGGTTTATGGAAAAACAGTAGCACAAGGAGAGCAAGCATCATTCTTATTTTTTACATTAATTTGCCCTTTTTGCATAAAATCGTTCTTGTGAAAACCTGCGCAGTTGTGAACAGTAAGACAGACTACCCACATGTAGCTGATAATAACTCCAAAACTAGATAACGATCAGGTTTTGGTTTGTTGTCCTCTTCAGGTGTACTCTGTGGACAATGAAGATCAGATCAGCTCTTCTTTGGAGTTTGTGGTTCCAAGGGATTTGGCACAAGGCTTCATTAACAATAAGAAGGAGAGTTACAAGTTCAGGTATAGTATTTTTAAAGTATGACTTGCACAAAATTCTAACAAGTTGAAAATATCTTCTACCAGTGCAGTTCTTATTTTGAGTTGGAAACATCTGCTAAATGCTGGTGGTGAACTTTGTAGCCTTTTATACCCTCTGGGCAGTGCTCATGCATCGCTTCCAAGCCCCAAATTCACAGTTAGAGAGCGAGGCAAGAGTGGACAGAATAAAGCACTTCAAAACCACAGTCTTTTAATAGCCTGCTCAGCTTCTCACATACCCATATACTGATAACATATTTAAAGTTTGGAAGAAGTCTACTTATAATAGATTTTTCTAGCCTTATTTATTGGTGCTCTGTTTTTGTTTTATGCCATGTTAATATCACTAGCTTTGTTTGACATGCATTTGTTATCTCCTTTCCCATATGTGAAGATTTCAGAAGATTTTTGATCAAAGTGCCAAGCAAGAAGACATATTTGAGAGTATTGCCAAACCAGTAGCAGACAGGTAAAATATGATTTTCTTACTCAGCTGTCTAATGACTTCAAATCATGATTTCATATAATAAGATAAACAAGTGCACATATTTTAACTTCCCATGTGACTGTGATAAGGCCTCCCATACAAACTACATATGAGCTACATTCTTCTCTGTTTCTTACAGTTGGTAAATACATAAACAAATAATGTTTACAGACATGGGTTCTCTTGTCCAGCTATCTTCCTTTTAACAGCCATCTCTGGTGTGACACATTGCAAACGTTACAGCATTTCTTTTTATACAAATATGACTTAGAGTACCCTCAACACTGTAGAGAGGACACCCATGCACAACTGTCTCTGCTGAACATTTTATAGTTTGCGGTTAGTTTCCTATAACCTTTAGACAGTGATGGGAAGAATACTTTGAAAATGTATTTAGTTACAGAATACTGAATACCCAAACTAAAATGTATTTTGTAACATATTTTGTTACATGGGCAAAGCACCATCTCTGTATTTTGAATACTCTTAATACTTTTACACCGACTTGCATTAGATCATAGTGTAAAAAACATGACATAATTACTAACAGCTTTATTTTTATTGTACTGTTCGTTAGGCATTCATTTACGTCCAATTAGAGATGAAAAATTACACATGCATGCACTGCAAGAGCTGTGTTTTCAGTTCAATGCCAAAATTGTATGATGATGTACTGTCATGTATTCCGTTTAATTTAGGAAGTAAATTAACTGTATTCTGTATCGGAATACAGGTACTCAAAAGTATTCATTTGTATCCAAAAATATTTTTTGTTACAAGTTCCGTTACTTCCCAACACTGCCTTTAAATATTCCAGACATGCACCAAATGCTCTGGATTTAATGTGAAATTGTTCTGCCTTTTAAGCCTGATTTCCTTTGGGAATGCGTCCAAAATAAGTATTAAAAAATACTTGTGACTAGAGCTCTTGTAACAAAGGCTATTGGGGAAGATTATGAAAAGCAATTACTGGGATTGAACACAATAAGCTACTTAAACCGTAAGTATAGTGGGTCGTGACATTATCCTAGTAACAGTAGTGCAGTACAGAGGTTTGTGATCAAAAAGAAAAGATAAATAATAAAAGTAGCAGTAGTTTGTCAAGGTAATCCATTGTAAATTGGTTCAACACGTGGCCCAGAATCTCCGCTAGCAATAACTGTCAGGTTGTTGTTTTCATTGGTTGCCTGTGATACTTGGCACCCGTAAATTAAGCCAGAAGCATGAACGCGTTTACTTGCACACCAGTCCCTGTCTGTGCTGTGGTGTAACCCAAACCAGTCATTTCAATCCCAACTCAGTAGTTCAAAAACAAACCAACATTAATAGCTCCAGGAGAGGAAAAGCCAGCACAATAATATTGAACTAGCAAGGCACTTCAGCATATCTGCTCTGTAATCCCAGTTTACCCATGGCAATTAAGCTTGCAATAAAACGGATTTATGATTTTAAAAATACCATAGCCAATTTAATAGGACAATTATAGTACTTATGATAGGTGTACTGTATTTGATTTCCAGAGAAAGTGTTGTAAACAGGAACAAGTGTAAGACCACGCCCAGGCCTGAGTGGCAAGCCCCTGGCCACATCATTAGCACTGACATTAGACTAAACACTGAACTCTGTGTCTTGATATTTGCTCCTTTGCCAGTCTGACTCATTTTGCATTAAAGGACTCACTATGACTGTCCAAGTCCGACTCACCATCCTCCCAGATCTTAAGTGGACACTGCCTTTTATACTTTTATGCTATTTTTCCATATTTCTGTTTGTGGTGGGTAGGAATTACTGGGATACTGAACCTTGCATTATAAAAATTGTAATTACATATTTAACAAAATACAATTATAAAGGTTAACTGAACCCAATGCTAAAGTTTATTTAATATTATAATACAACAATGCATCTATATTTCTCTGTTTAAAAAAGATTATAGGGTAAAGTAAGTTTTACAAGATAGGAGTGCCATTTCATTTAATGTATGTTTTCTTTTAAGAAGATACCAAAACTGAAGGCCTGGCCTGTTCCCATATGACCCTGCCAAACCAAACTTACCAAGTGGTGTCTGGTTGAATGGGTTTGGGACCGTTCATTCGCTCATGCTCAGAGACATTCTTTCACCAGCACATGTCTGCCGCCACAGCAGCTCCACTCACTCTCATGTTTTCCTGTGGGCTCATAGTGTCAGCTTCAATTCAGTCAAACTGCTGAGCTTTGACTGCTTTGGGATATGTCAGACAGCCTTGGCACCCAATTAGAGTGATGGTGATATCATAGTGAGCAGTGAACACATGTTGAAAATGAGAAAGAATGGTTTGTACTTCATAGTCATTATTTATTATTGTCATTGGCATTGTATGGGAATACTAACCATGATGATAAAACCTATACCATTCTTCCATTATTTTCATAGTAAAAATATAACATTGTCAGCGCTATTTAACAACTAGCATGACTCTTATGTGTCTTTGTCTGCAGTGTCCTGGCAGGTTACAATGGCACAATCTTTGCCTATGGCCAAACCGGCAGTGGAAAGACCTTCACCATTACAGGAGGCGCAGAGCATTATAGCGATCGTGGTATCATTCCCCGTACTCTCTCATATCTATATGAGCGCTTCAGCCAGGTCAGATCAGCAAAACCCATGCTCTGATAATTGTTGTTATTAGCAGTTTTTCACCTACTTTGTATAACTATTCTTTGCTTCACAGGAAAGCAGCATGGTGTACACAATCCACATCTCTTACTTGGAGATCTATAATGATACTGGTTATGACCTCCTGGAATCTCGACAGGACTTGATGTCTCGATTAGAAGACCTACCGTCAGTACTCAGCACCCTAATATGAGATTTTGTGCAGTTAACATTGCTTTCTAATTCCAGAAGTTTAGTTCACAGTTTTTTTTTTTTTCTTTACTTGATACACTACAGGCGCAGTAATCAAACCAAAATGATCAATTTCGACATAATCTTAATCTTTATAAGTGTTTTTGACTTACTCCTCCCTTACAGACATGTCAAAATAAACTAAACTATTGACGGCATTATGCAAGAGGGAGAATCATTGTTTGTTTTGTTTTTTTCAGAAATGAGCCTCGTTTGTTATCAAGTATAAATAACTACCAGAAAAAATGCTATTATGACTCATGGGCTGATGTTGAGGGTGTCTATGAAAGTTTATGTCTATGTCTCTATTCTCTTAGAAAAGTTAGAATCCAGGAGGATCTAGACCAGAATGTTCATCTGAAAAACTTGTCTATGCTCCAGTCTGCAAATGAGGAAGAAGCCTTGAATCTGCTCTTTCTGGGAGACACAAACCGAATGATTGCAGAAGTAAGGCTTTTCTAAAGGACTGATATTGTGTTATACTACATGCATTTATTTGAAAAAACCTGCAATTAAACCTTTCATCCTCAAAAGTTTCCATTCAGATTTTAAACTCATGTGAATCAATTGAACTTCATAGCAGACTGGGAAAAGGAAATTTTCTGCTTAAACTTTGATTCAATAATCTGCCCACTGTGAGGGATTTGATTGTCCTCTCAGAGCACTGTGTGTGGTCAGCATGTGGTGCATGCAGGATCAACATGTGGCGGATTTAGAGCCAGAGGACTGAGTCCAGAGAGTCCTGGAATACAGTTAAAAGAACAACCCTTTGTGAATATGCACAAGCTGCACACCACTGTCTCTCAACTATCTGGACATCTGAGAGAGACTGTACCACTTTTGTGAATAAAACGGAACTATACTAAACAAAGAACCCTAATGAAGCCATCCTACTTGTTTCTGATTATTTGTTCAGACTGACTCACTGCCATCTTTCTCTTTGTGGTATCAACCTGACTTCTGTTATTGCATTGGCCATCTGCAACTAAACCTCAGGCATTGTAACGTGTTTACTGCTCATCGGTTACATATTGCTTTGTTCTCTAAACCCACAGGAGCAGCAAAATCAAAGTGTGCATGTTTGTTGTTTTTCTCTGTTCAAGTGAATTAAAAGATCTCATTCATATTATCATTAGCATTTCCATTATCCAATCTAACGAGCTGTCATCTCTTTTGTGTTTAGACTCCCATGAACCAGGCCTCCACACGCTCGCACTGTATTTTCACAGTGCACCTGTGCAGACGGGAGCCAGGCTCAGCTATGGTGCGACGCTCCAAGCTCCACCTGGTGGACCTGGCAGGATCAGATCGAGTTTACAAGACTGGCCTAAACGGACAGCTTCTTACAGAAGCCAAGTATATTAACCTCTCCCTTCACTACCTAGAACAGGTCCATACCCATTTGGTGAAGTAATGCACAGACAGCATAGTCTCTGTATTTGTTTATCAATTTTTCTTGCAGGTTATCATAGCTTTATCAGAGAAGAACCGATCGCATATTCCCTATAGGAACTCAATGTTGACATCTGTGCTGAGAGACAGTCTCGGGGGAAATTGCATGACAACATTGATTGCTACTATGGCAGTGGATAAGAGAAACATTGATGTACATTTTAAAATCCATGATACCTATAATACTCAATCATGGTAAATGACAGAATCCTTTGTCTTTAGGAATCCATCTCCACATGCCGATTTGCACAACGTGTCGCTCTAATCAAAAATGAAGCCATACTAAATGAAGAGCTGGATCCTGCTCTGGTGAGATGACAGCACACACTTAGACCTATTTGTGGGTCGTTGAGCCACATCACACAATTGTGACAGCATCCAGATGCCAGACCCTGTTCATATCATCCAGACCCCATCTGTGTATCTCTGTATGTAACTTAAGGTTAATTTACCACATTTTTAAATATCCTCTTCAGATTCCAGATACGAACGGTCTTTCCACTCTCCAGATCTGACACTTGAATGTGCGTGTATGGCTGTGTTTGGGTTGCGCACTGGCCATGTTTGCATTCACTCCTCTGTTTACAATCCTCTGACATGTTTTATCCCAACTCTCCAAAGCCTCTTGAAAACACTTCCAGCTGCTAACAGATGTGTACACTGTTTCAGTGGGCACATGCAATGACCAACATTTGGACATATATGGAGACATAAGAAAGGCTCATACATAATTTAAATATAGAACTTTAAATTTCCAATATAATCTTTTTTTTTTTTTTTTTACGATATTTTTGGAACAGCCAGAATCCAAAATCACATTGGGGCATATACTGTGCTATCATGAGTCATCCCTAGTTTATCCACTTCCTAGCCTCCCACCCAGATCTGCCAGGGGATCAACTGCTACTGTATTACTGCTACTGCTGCTTGGCTGGCCACTTCCAAACCCTGCAGAGGTATTTTTAAGAGAGTCTGCGGCGAGCCCGGTAATTGTGATGGTGTCTGGCTGCTCTCAATTGGGTCCGGCACTCTTATAGTTTTAGGCAAGTCCAAAAACTTCATGGTTCAAACTTCTGGTGTTGGTTTATGACTTTGAAACATGTAGCATTTAGTTTACTGGTTAATCTCTCTAAATCTCTGACTTGGTGAGTGACAAGCCTGCCGTAAAGTTAGCAGATTAAGAAAATGCCACATTCTTTTGTTGCAAATTACTTTTCAAAGATTTTGTCAAAAACATTTACTGTCAAACTCAGGCTTACAAAATTTGTTGTATGTATTTTTTTTCTCTTAATATATTAGTAGTAGTATAAGGGTCCTGTATGACTTTATAGAGGCAATAATAATTATAGATATGTACTTGTATATCTTGCTCGAAATGCTGCTTAACCTTGCTTGACATGTCTGACCTCAATTATTTTTTAGACTGTTCAGCTAAAAAAAGTCAGACCTGCAGCCAGAAGAGAGACGTTTAACACTGTAAAAAAAAAAAAGTGGCTTCTCATACATACATCATGATATAGAGTGGTCCCATCATATTCATTCAAAATGGTAAATCCTCCTTACAAAACGTTATCAGTAAGCTTTATATCATGTGGTAAGTGCACTATACTGGTGGTGTGAAAAATCCCATGTATTTCCTAGTGCTCAAGGTCTAGTATGTTTTTTACCTTAGTCACCAGTGCCTTGCCACACTTGTCCCACAGTTCATATGTTCTTATTTAGTTGGGGGATTTCTCATAGTTAGGTGTAATGGAAAAACAACATGCATCTCTTTACATCATAAAAGAGGCCCATAATGCCACTATGTTTGTGAGGGACATAAACTAATTCCTATGCATTTTAGGTGCAACCTGTGGTTGCATAGTAATGCCTGCAGTTTACCATGGGTGGTTTTCTGCACACATTGGAAAGATAGCATGTACTTAACAAAGAAGTTAAAGATGTGATGCAACCCTGAAGGGCTGCACAGCATGATGTACAATGAGGTCTGTTTTGCCATACTAATATGAACAACAATTTTTGGAAATAGGTTTGTAATTATATTAACTCAAATCTTCTTACTTAGGTCAGAACACTGTAGAAATCAACTCATTCAAAATCATGACTGAATATCATTAGTGTATCAATTTATTTGGAAAATCATCTCAAAATCTTGACTTTTTATGAATTTTATGCAGGTTGAGACTTTGAGGATGTAAATCTCTGTCGGATGGGGTAATTCATGAATAGATTTATTGCTGTGTGGCTCTTGCATTTGCTGATACATTGATACATTAAACTAGTCCTCACAATCATGTGTTTGTAACTGCATTTATTAATCACTATTTTTCACAATTTTTTGGTCTTACACTTTTTTTGAGGAAATGCATGAATCATCACTTTGCATGGTCCTGTTGTTCATGATGGTTTGCCGCTGCTATGCCAGTGTGGGATTTGGCTTCAAAAATAAACTGTAACCAATTGGGCTGACCAACAAGTAGCGGTCAGTCTTTGAGCATGCAGCTGGAGTGTTACATCAGAACATCTGCCTGGGAGTGGCTCTTTTTAGGCATGTCTACTATGATATTTAAAAGTGGTTAAAATTTTTTCTAGTGCTCAGCTGGATGTTGAAATAACAAGAAGCAAAACAATGTAGGCTTCTCTTTTTTTTTACTTTTCTGTTAAATGTGTTTGCTAAAAGTGGTGGAGCAATGCTAAGTCTGACCTTTGACCCTGGCTTGGCTCAAGCAGACAGTTGTCTCCCTGGCGTCTCTGTGTCACCAGTATCACTGGACAGTCACAATCCAGTGTTGTGTTTGCACTCCACCCGTCAGAGTTTGCCTTTTACAATGCATTCAGATTCGAGAACTGTTTTCATACACTGAAACCAAATCCAGACAGTGGTTACTGATGGCACCTATTGTATTATCTGTAGTCAAAGCTAAACACATGATGACAGTGAGAAGTGAAGACATGCTAATTTGAGTGTTTTTGCTGTCAGATCTTTTTATGCATGGCTTTTTCAAACTGGAGAACCCTTGTCTGGAACTACTTAAATATGTCTATATCATTGATCAGCAAATAGTCTGCTGATGCTGCATTCTTCTTCAGATAACCACATCAAATGTTGCTTGAGTTTTTGTATATGGAATGTGTAAATAACTGCATTCTGCTCTTATTTTTATTTTATGCTGCACATTATTTTATGTTCTATTTTAACATACATAGCTTATTTTGATGAACATGTAATACATAGTTTGAACAGAGTTATCTATGTTTTGCAGCTAATAGCCCGTCTAAAGAAGGAGGTCCAGTCTCTGAAGGAGGAGTTGTCCCTGGTTACAGGGGTACAGAGACATGACCAGCTCACAGGGGACGAGATCCACAAGTATGTAACTGTCCTATTGTCTGAACACAAAGGAAGCAAATATTGTCTAGATATAACATTTTTACAGATACTCCCAGCAGGGCAGCAGCCACTTTATAACTAGTTGCACTGTATTTGTATACGAGGAACTGCTTTGACCTCAGCCAGTCATCTCAGGACATTAAAAATTGAGTATTTGTCATATTTGGTTTGGAGAAAGTCTTAAGATTACGGGAGCGTGCAGACAGGCTTTTTCGGGACACTAATTTGTAACTGTAACACTCAACACCAAGAGTCTCTAGCCAATTCTTTTTTTTTTACTCAAAAAAATGCAAGCTTTCTAAATGCGCCTGGATGACTTATGCTTTTGGCCATGCATCAGTGGTACTCCTTCACTGAGGTTTAACCAGATCTAATAGAGTTTCCCAGGCTGCCGTTGTATTTCTGTTGTTCTACCCACATGGCGGCGTACCCCTTCCATCAACACCAGACTTCAGGCCAGACAACTTGGCAAAAACCTCTGCACTGCTGATATATTTATTGTGCATTGACCGTCTCAGCTGGCATCTCGTTATTCCCCCTGCGATTAGCCCCTGTGTGCCCAGTTTGCGGACAAATTACTTTTAGTGGTGTCTTTTGCAACCACACTTACTGGATGTGCTGACATTACGTAGCCAGTTCCCTCTTATTTTCAACCTCATTTCTAGAGCCATATGATTTTTCATTTTTGTAAACAGTAGCATATAAAGTTTAAATAATTTGTAAACTATGCAAAACTATTTTACCATTTCTTGATTTGAATTGGCCAAATTGTTAAGCATCTTACTTGCTGGAACAATAATTATGTAATCAATACAAAAAACAAATATGATTGCTTCTATTATGTTTGATATTACAGAAGTGGAGTCAAGATGAGCTCTATTGAAAATCTTTTGGAATTTTCTTCAAAGATTATCTTTGGTGTTGAAAAGAATCGCTCGAGAGGCAAATAAACCACTAATGCTTCCCAAGACCTTCTAACTCTACTGCTGTTTGTTTTACCTCCACTTTTGTCTAAACGTTGCATGTTTCTACACTGTACTAAACTAGGATAGCATTGGAAAATTAGGAGTGCTCATTGTTCTGCTTACTTGCGCTGTCTGTCTTTGGCTTTCGCTGTGGCCTGCTTCATGACAATAAAGAAGCAATGTTTGGAAAATAGATCTCGTCAATAGTTTAGACTGACTGTGACCACTATGTCTGTGAGTGTTGAAGAGGAAATATCAACATTTTGTGTGTGTGCAGGTTAGAAGAATTACTCGAGACATTTTTAGATGATCCCGATCCTGAAGTGACTCTGGATTTGGGGTCAGATATGAGGAAGATTCAACACTGCTTCTATCAGCTTAAGGTAAACATAGTATGCCAGGCTTTGTATGAACTACAGCTGACCAGTCATGGAACTTATTAGCTCCACTAGTTGACCATCAGTGGAAATGCAATCCCTTTTACCCTGTTGATAAGCAAAGTTTACGTGATATTAAATGAAAATAATTGTGACAGGCTTAGATTTATTATAACCTAAATTATTTTTTTTAGGTCCAAGGAATTTCTATTTTCTAGTTAAAATATCTGCCAGTTGCACACATCTCCTCGATTTATTTTCTCCAAACTAAATTATAATGAAATGAATCAGAAATGCAAAATATCAAGTTGCAATGTTTTATTCTGTGTTGTCATTAATTGCACACAAATGTAATTATTGTGATTTTTTTTCTTCCTTTGTTAAAACGGCTCTGTGTGCAGTCATTGTTCATACCTACGTGTTAAAAAGCCAATTATCATAAATCTATCCCCAGGTCCACCATAAACCTTTATGCCATACATTGAATTTTAATTATTCCCACTTGTATACAGAACTGCTGATTTTCCCACAGCCAGACTGTCTAGACGTGTACATGTTTGACTTATGTGCTGCTTAATTAGGGACAAAGTGTAATGTTGACTTGCTGTTGTTGTCAAATTTGCATGGTATCTTCAAAACTGCGCATAGACATACCAGCGGAAAACCTTATTCCATCAACTCCTTATGAGAAAAAAAAAATATTGCAGTTTCAAAACATCAGGTAAATATAGAAAAATGTGTAAAGTTATTTTTTCACTCCAGTTTTTCTTTTTTCTTTTAAGGACAATGAACAATTAAGAACAATTAATTTACATTGTTTGCTATCTATGACTTTTTTAAATACAAAATGCCTCTGTCTATTCTCAATTCCATTTAGTTTGTTTATTTGCTCCTACAGTAATGTCAGACAGCTGCAAATGATCCTACTTCTACTAAATGTTTATAGGGAAGACAATATAGTCATACTATTGTTGAGCTCTCATTTAGTCTAAAGTGGAGCAGCCAACAGAAGGATGTTCCAAAACCCTCTGTTTATCTTTCCATGAGTTTGTTGAGATCTACCAGCTCTACCTCCTGTTCAGTTTACATTCCCTTCAGCATCAATCAGTCATACTTACGCAGGAATCCAAGTCTGTTTTATATTTTGGTCCATCCTGTTGTTTTCAAAGTGTATTCCTTATTGTTCAGTTAACCTTAAACAACTTCCTACTTGACCTTAATTATCACTGGTTGCATTTGGAGTGGACAACAATGTTTTTAAGCTCAATTTTCATTCTTTGCGTAGATGAAGGTTCTGGAAAAACCAAGCAGAGGGGCCGCACTTACTGATGGGAAAATGATACCAGAAGCAACGCTGATGAGAGGTGACATTCAGGAAAGTCAGCAGTGTGCAGCAGAAGTTACAAAGTTGAAAGAGATGCTGACACAACGCGACAGTGAGATCAGTATCCTTTCCCATAGGATACCAAAACAGTAAGAGCTTTGAAAGGAATAAATGATTGACTTTCAGTTCTTATCAAACCTCCAGAGTCTCCCCAGAATTGGTTTTGCAGCTGTCTTATGTTATTGATATTGATGCACAATCCATACACATACTGTATGGAATATAGTCACTACATAGTTTATACAAGGTCCTCAACATTATATTTATTATTATTATTATTATTATTATTATTATTATTAGTAGTAGTAGTAGTAGTAGTAGTAGTAGTAGTAGTAGTAGTAGTAGTAGTATTTTGCAAATATTAATTTTTGTATACAAATCTGTCTCCTATCTCCAAACAAAATTACTGAAAAAAATATTATAAATTTTCCTCAATTTCCAGAATCAACAAAAGGATGTAGAAACATGCAGTCTTAATATTCCATATGTTTTCAGATACAAGTTTAGTTTATGATGGCAATTCATCATTACCACTATTATTCATAATTATAGTATTTGTGTTTCAATCTGATATTTCTAATGACTTTATAGCTGTATTATTCCCTTGGCCACTCTTTACTGTGGCTTGTCATTAGATCGCACCACATTTGTCAGGAAATTGAGATGTCTGCTTGATTATATAACCACAGAAGCCTCAGCTACCCAAAATAAATGAATATTATCATCCATATATTTCACTGTAGTATTTTTGGGAAAAAACTCAAAGTAATCTGAAATTATCTTGTAAATTTTCCTTCTCAAGATGACATAGTGGTTTTCACATAATGCAGCTGTAATTTCCACAATTGCAGTTGCATGTTTAAGGACCATAATTCAGCCAGGTTTACCCACAATTTACTGACCATATTGATAATCCTCAATTTGAAGGTTGCATGAAAAATGTCTTAGTTGTCTCAGCAGAATCATGCCCAGTCAGAGTTTAGAATGAAAATCAGTACTTTTGTTCAAAATATGACATGATTTGCTTTCATTTTTGACTTTATTGAGTGTCTACTTTGAATGCTCATTAGATCCACATTTCAGAAGCACATGTCAAATCAGGTAAAGAGGCAAAATGCAGCTGTCACTAGTTTTGCCCTAACTTCTATAATTCATTTAGTGCATGAGATTCAGATTAATAGACAACTAATTTTATTTTGTTGCAATTATCCTACAAGTGTAGCTTTACGCCACAGTTAATGAGCAGATTCCCATTTCTGTATGTAACCTACTCAAATTTTATCTCAACATTGAAAGCTTAACAATGTGCCATTTCAGCAAGGATTACATCAGATGCTAAGGTCTTTATTAATGGAAAGAATCTGTGAACAGAAGCAACCTCTAGTAATTATCCTTGTAAACCTATGACATACAGTAAAATCTAAGCACCAGTCCTTCCAAAAACTGACATTTAAATTGTCAAGTTTAGATCTGGCAAATTTTGAGATGAGTGCGTGGCTGTCTTGAATGGAAACTATAATTGGAGTTTCACTTTCCTCATGTTATTGTTCAGCCTGACAACTCTTTTTATTGGCTGACAGAAATGTAAACGAACTTTCTCCAGCTCCTTCCTCGAAATTATGTCCATTTCAAATCCAGAACAATGATATCCAGATTTCTATTTTTTTTTTTACTTTGAACATCCCAAATTATTTGCTGACCACTGCAGTTTGGTTCTGGTCTGAGCCAAAGTCCATGTCTGCTAATGTAATGATAGGAACGTGCTTGAGCAATTGGGTAATGCATTGAGTTGAAATTATGGGTTGTGATTACGCCATCAAGCACACTTCATCTTGCTGCAAAACCAGACAAGGCTGGAGCCAATGACATATAAAGTTGTATATAATGTAATAATAACTTGCTGTATTGTTTCCTACTAAAACATATTTATCGTAAAGATAATAGCTTATCACAGCCAGATAGTAGTTGTAATAGTAACAATAGTGACTTTGACATTTCTGGAAGACTGAAGTTGTCTGTTAAATGCATTGAGAAAAATATGTATAAGGCATTTAGCTTGAGACCCCTAATTAAAAACAGAAGTTGGAAGCAGAGCACAGTAGTAGTAATAGTGCTAAGGAAGTGTTTATAGTAAGAAGACATATGGAAACATTGCACATGAACAAACAGGCTGAGTGACAGTTTTCACCTCATGTACTCTGTATCACAATTTACATAGACATTTGTCCTTAAATAAAAATACTGTTACATGGCTACAAATATATTTAATTACAAGCATTTCAACTATCTAATATTCTTATTCTTAGCTAACATCTGTACAATACTCTTCATGACCATCTATTTATTTATGACTTTATTTTCCAGCCATATTTCCTTTAATATACTGCAAATAGGTATCCTCATTAAGATGTTGAAGAATGAGAAGAAAAGAGCCCAGGATGCGACTACACAACTGGCCAAACTCACCCAAAGCCAATACACAGTTTCACCAAGTGTTGCTGTGTTGTCCAGAGTGTCTAATGAAGAGTCCAGTGAAGAAGACATAAACCTGACAGATGGACACTCAGAAGGACGAGCTATGCAATACAAGAAAAAAGGTATTTTATAAACAGGTTGTGCTTTCATGTTCAATGTATATTGAATTTATAGCATGAATTTAAGCAATATTGTGATGTTTCATTCAAGGTGGTCTTTTGGTTATTACAAATCCAGTAATGAAAAGTATCTGAGAGTTCAATGTGACTCTTATTTTGAACCAGTCTCATCAGCAGGGTTGTATCAAAGAGCTTTCTTTGTGAGGTCACTGGAGTAGCTCACTGGAGTGGCTCACTGTAGCCATGTCTTAGACACAAAACTTAGACAGTTTTATTAAACCTGCTGCTTGTTACTGAAGACAAGCTGTTAGGTACTATTATGAATTTAATAACAGTACCTAGGAACCAAGAAAAGGGCACCCAAATATAAACAAACAAGACAGCACACACAAGTTGTCAAACTATGCTATGAGCTTCTGTCTCTTCTGAACGCTGCTCTGTCCTGATGATGCCCGGAGTGGTAGTAAGGGCAGAGGAAGCTAATTGGACACAGACTGTTTGAAAGATGAGGCTATGAAAAAGCAAACACATGCTTGAATGGCGTCCAGCCCGTATTACTGAATGTATCAATCATTGAGTGAAAGGCCACTGTGATGGATGGCAGCGCGGCAGTGGTTTTAAAAATGCTACAAAAATATGGACAGTGTATTATTACTGCTGAAAGGTATGTGATCTAATGTGGAAACAGCTGGAGCATATTGTTAATCTTAGGGTTGATTTTCTGTCTCGTAAAAATAGGTGTAATCAGGTCCATTGATAAAGAATAAGATAAAGAAAAAAAGACAACAAGAGTTACATACAATAAATGATTGAATGTGTTAGATTTTTGAGCGGATTTGTCCAAACTATTAGTACATGTTGACCTCTGTCTACAGTTGATAGTGATCTAAGATGTGACTTTTTTGTTTCATAGAAATTACCTTTTGAGTGATGCATAATAGAGATAACCCTTTTGTTCTGGTCATAAATGTAGCTTTTAGAGGTCATATCAGTTACACACCATGAGAAACATAGTTTTAATTCTTGTAGTTAATATTGTTCATTTAGTTGGTGTGAAATTCCCACAACCCTTTTGGTGGTTACATGTCCACTCTGGAATGTTCATGGACTTTCTCACAGTTCTTCATAAGAAGTATTTACTGCATTGACATCAAAGCTTTGAGCTGAATAGTCTCCAACCACATCAGCTGTTAGCAGCAGGGAAGACCTGCTGCTGTCTGTGAGTGAAACTCTGGCCTTCTGAACACAGTGCATAGTTCCAGGTCAATAGGAAAACACAATATATAATTTAAGTTTATACTACATACTTTGCTGAATCTGGGAGCATAGGAGGCATAAATCCAGTTTCATTATGTTAGAATATACAGTAGTAGTTGCTTTGGTTTCTTACAATTAGCGGCCCTTATGTTTTGCATTTCACATCTGGTCCGAATGATCATATGAATAGATTTTTCCAATCTTTCCACACTATACCTACATTAAATTATTGCTTTTTTGTTCCACGTTCATAACAAATGCACCTTTTCTTTCTTCCCATCAAAAGGTCAGCAGTGTTTACATACATTTTAATTTACATTTTATTCAAGACTCTTTGGCCGCAGCCTCCATTCTTTGTGGTTAAAGAGGGAAATTGCTGCTCCCTGAAGATTAACTGTAGTTGTAATGATGATGACCTTTCCATGGACAGCAGCCATGATTGTATAATAGAGCTCTTTCCATCCTTCAGCAATAATCAGTTTGTGAGTTTATCTTCAGTTTCTCTTTTCAGTTTGTAAAAGATGTGTATGACCTGTTGAACCTCGTCAATATTTGGTCTATACTTTATGCAGGGCTTGGGACTGTGTTCTGATAGTAGACATTCAGTTAATGGATATGCAAGGTGTTCCCATTATAATTCAGACCATTGATGCCTTGTCTATTTCCAGGAGATGAGAAGATTTGTGTAAATCCTGCTTTGTTGTAATGAGATGATAATGAGTCTAACAGACTCTTCACAATTGTCTGTCATAGAAGCCACAGTCTAATATGAATATCTGCAGAGCTTTGCAAAATGTGTTATTGTATATTATATTGTCTCCTATCATCTCTCCAAATCTAGATTTAATCAGGCCTCTCCTGGAAACAGTTCCAGGCAGCGTTAGACATGTTCTTATAAATGAATGGAACGATGGGGGCATCTGATTTCTGAAATGTGTTGAAACAGCAACAATAGTCACGTTACGCTCACCTCACTGAACCTTTGTGGTTTGTCAGCATGGGCAGCATGGGAAAGAAGAATTAGGAAAGTTGGCATCACGTCCTTGTGATTTCATTACCACAAAGTGTTTTAGTGCAACTAAATATGATGTCACATCACTCCAGATATTCCTGGAATGCTGCGTTTAAAGGAGTCGTATTAAAGTGCATTTCCCTCGAAACCTCACATTGATTTGTTGAGCTTGGCTTTTGGGGAGCTTTAGATAGCTTGAGTGGACGGTTTTGATGAAAACAACAAACAACATTCCTGTCTGTCTTCAAATTATTTGCACATGATGTGTTTCAGTGAGCGCCTTTGCACTTTGTTTTGCAATGCACGACTTTACAGTATTTGCTTGTGCTAGTGGCACCTCTGCCACACTACTCTATTCTCACTGAAAATGTGGGACAAATAAAGCTTCTCTTACCTTAGCATATCTAAGAAAAACTGTTTAACCATGATGATGGGAGAAATCCTTACTATAAGATAACCATAATGAAACCTTAGCATCAGCAGGTACTGGTTCAGATTTATGAGAACTCTTGGTTGTATTAAGTGGCGGAGTGAGCAGGGGAGCAACCACCATTTAGTGCTGACATGACCAGAAAAGCTGTTTACACTTGTGTTAATGTTGGCTCTAAGCAGTAAATGGTGCTCTAATAGCCCCTTCTCTCAGTGTAATTAGTCATAGGTGGGAGGTCATTGATATGAACAGGAGGCTGCTACATCTGGCTGCCAGACTCATGCACAGTGTGTCCATGTGGGAACTCACTGGTTACAGATTAAGAGCAGGATGTGTGGAGATTTCCCATAGTTACAAGATGTGTTGTGTAACAAGCTGTCTCGTCTGGATGCTAATTTGTGTTTAATTGTGATTATTATAGGTCCCAAGTTGTCTATGGGAAAGCGAGAGGCCTTCGAGATCTTTTTAAGAGACCATGAGGACCACCTGACCATCGAAGAAAACAAAACGCAATTGAAACAAAGGTTGGATAAGTGTTTTCTATTTGATCAATCTTTACTTAACATGCAGACTTTAAAAACTAATATACCAATTGGGGATAATGCCAAGGCAACAAAGTTTTCCATAATTGCACCTGTTTGTATAACTTACTGTATGTTTGTGTCGTGCGAAAGCTTGGAAAATTTACAAACATTAGAAGTGGCAAGTTAAGTGTTCCAAGAAAAGACACACCTGGTGAACTGCCAACAAGTGATGACAACAGATCACATACAGATGGTGCAGAAGGTTCTATAAAAAATCTGATTCTGCAGCTTTCAAAAACTCATTAGGAGGAAGCGTTGAGGCTACAATGTCTACCTTGAATTAATCTTTCTATTGACCACTAACATGCACACTTTTTAACAGGTCAGTTGAAGCAAAAAGCCTCGGAAATGAATTAAATGAAACAAGAAACCGAATAAGTAAGTTCTCTAAAGTGGAGGGGAGGGTCTTCTAGGAACTGAACCCATTTAGAAATTGCAGGAAAATGTTTATTCATGTTGCAATGTTGTACAAAAAGTAAGGGCTGTAAACTCTAATAAACATTCCACTTATGGGGTTGTAGTTACCAGAGCAATTGTGAATCAGCAAATTCTTTCCAAAACAAAATGGCATTCAATCTGCTTTTTACTATCTCTCCAACTCTCTCCAGCTGTTTTATATCTAACGTAAGTAGATAGTAAATAAATAATTAGTGGTTGTGTCTTTGCCAGTTTTGCTCTGAAACAAAAAATACAAATGTCTTAGAGCTGGGTGCACCTATAACGTGACATGCCATTCATCATCATTTTTGTTACTTTACCTGACTCCTGTCTCAGGTCCCAGGTTCTTGCCAACATAACCATACCGTTGTTATGCGGTTAATCTTTTTCTCAACATTCCATGAGTGAGGTGCTGAGACAGTTGTAATTCAGATATGCCATACATCAAGCTGAAGTAAACTGACAGCTCATAGGTGCTAATTCATCAATGAGGTTTGCAGACATCTTTCCATAGTGTTTTGCTATACTCTTCTGTTTCCAGAGCCATTTTCACATATTGGAAAAACACCTGAAGCGACTTGGTGTTGTCAAATATTATTACATTGTTAGATACATGGAGGTACATTCTTCCTCGATGAGAAGCATTATTTTAATGGGAGAAGGTTGACTGTTGCGTTTGGAAAGGGTTGGTTTTACTGTTTGGCACGACTATTTGCTTCATGCTTGCACATCATTGAAGCTGTTTTGATGATATGGACATGCTCATTGCAGTGTTGATTTTCCCAGCATGGGGGTCAGTGGCGAGGTAGAAAAGGGGAGGCAGTGGGCCGAGGAGACTGTGGTGTCCAAACATCTCCCTGGTTTACACTATTGTTTTTGGCTGTTGAAGATGGTCCAGGAATCCCATCTCTCTCTGGAGGGGCACACGTTCTGAGCCCTTAGGTACAGAAAGTGCAGATATACTATATATTTGTTCAGGGGGATCCGACATGCACAACTTCAACATAAAACAAGTAGAGCAGATGGAAAGTTAAGGTTGATTTTTCATCCAGATGTGCAAGCTGTAGACAGGACAGGCATAGGTGCAGGCTACGGCTTCATCTTATGCTCATCCTCGAAGACTTCACATGCAACATACATTTCTGTGTTTGGCTGCACAGTATTGGTAAACCATATTGCTTATTCCAATAACAAAGCAATTGAAAATACCATACATTTACATTTATGTTTGAATAAAAATCTGCAAATTGACCTTAAGACGCATCACAAAATCAAAACTTAAAGGTGCACAAACCATGTAACTTTTCTGGTGGGGTGTCCTTCGCTTACTTTTCTTCTTGGAAATATTATTGCCATGCCTGGATTGTATGGACATGAATCTATGTATCTATATTCCATGTATTAAAGTACAGGTGATTTTACTGCCTTGTAAAACATGCACATGGCCAGTTTAAAGTGTAACCTGGCCTGTCAACTGCTTGCATGGGGTTAGATATATTTTATGCCATATTATAGGACATTCTAAGCAAAGTATAGCATCCCCTAGGCCGAGAAAACGCAGGCTGTAAATTCTCCACCAGGAGTTGCAAAGTGTACTTTGGCTTTGGCAAATACTACTTTGAATAATTTGGTTTATAGTACTGTATTGTCTCCACTGTGCTACTGATCAATGTTTTATCCATTTATGAAATTATGCCCTCCTTTTATCCCAATAATACAAATCCATTTAACAGAAAAACTGAAAAATTGAACAAATTTCCTTTTATGTATTGACATAGTTGTACCAGTCCAAATCATACATCTAAAAAGCCAGAGTACCTAACAATCTGTCAACATTATTCTTTCTGTGGGCAAACAAAATCTGTAAAATTAATGATTCGCCTTTGTCTTCTTATTTTTGTTTCTACAATTTCCTCAGCAACAAATTTGCTGTATCTAAGAGTGGTTCGGTTCTATTCCAATGAACACAGCCGACTAATCGTCTGTAGAAATAATAGTTACGTCCCTGTGTGCCTGGAATTCACCCCTCTTTGTGCAAAAACCAAATGTGTTTGAATTGTCATCCTTTCAGATAATGAGGCGCTGAGCATTGATCCTTTTGTGGTACTGATGTGGTATATCACGTTAAACCTCCAGGCCTCAAAAATCACCCAATATTTAGTGAAGCTGTAGCCCGATACTGTTTTCTGTAGGACAATGACACGTCTCTTAACACAGTTTGGGGGAAACCCGGCGGTATTTGGAAAGTTGTGGTGTTGAGGTTATACTTTTGTGTGGCCCTTACTCGTTTAAAGTGAATACTCTTGCCCAGTACTGACGACAGTTTGAAATCTAGTGTCTCGATCATCAAAATATTGAAATATATATTCTAGTTGGACTCCTAACAGGAAATCTCTGTGTGTATGTATGTATGTATGTTCTTCTTGAGCTACCATATGTTTTCTTTCCTTTTCCACTATTCTCTGTCTGTCAGTTCTCTACTTTCCTTTTGGATCCTTTTGGTTTTATGTCACCACAACAGATCTGCTGCCCTATAGTTTGGAAGCCCCTCTGACACAACCCTATGTATTGACTATATCCCGGGATAATAAGAAGTCTTAAATTTGCTTTACAGTTGAATGCATTACATCTTCTCTTTAAAATCTTGGCCTAAGTGTCATGCCCAAACTGACACTACCAACTGAGCTACTGTTGGCTACCAAACAGTATTCAACGGCTTCTGCTTCCTGTTATAAGTGAAAGATAAAAGATTTAATATTGAGTTTTAAATTGTTGATTGCTATGGCAACGGTCCTTAGTTTCATCATTCTGAAATCCATGGATAGGTGGTAGAAGTTCATCCACTGTGTCTTGACCAGTGTGCTGTGCGTCATAATGGCCACTTAGAACCCATTTCCTTGGACTTATTTCAAACTGTCAAAACTAACTTTCTAATATCATAAATATTTCTTAATCCTTCCAGGCTTTGTTGGAGAATGAGACTACACATTGGTCAGGCTCACTTTTGAATGTTCTTTTTCTGTTAGCAGAGACGGGTACCTCTCTGACCACAATGTAAACCACTGGGCGTCTCAGTTCATTTCAGTTTTACTCCAACTATCGATGGCGTCTAAAACAGGATTCTTAATTTCAGCCTATAACTATTAGGAAAAAACACTGTCATCGCGGGCAGTACATGTCTTGTGTGTCATTTGTAGAGTTTCACTTCATCTGTTCGTGTCTAGCCCGTCGTCTGGTTCTCCACAAAGTGGTCTGCTAATGTAAAGGGGTCTGAAAGATGAGCTGCTCTTTGAGGCACTTGGGGTAGACTCACTATACACACTTTTAAAAAATGATTCATCGGCCTAACACTAAGAGCCGGGATCCCTTTCACCTGATGTCTATGATAATAATATAGTTTCACCACTACTACTGCTATTTAACTTTTAACAAGGGATTTAACTGCAGAAGCTTGTCCACTGATCCAAATGTTGGTGATTTGAATCCTGTTCTCGACATAAACATCATCGGTAGAGCAGTTAGATCCCCTGACCCACAGTTTGACGGTGCAGTTCCAGCTCCCAGGAGATGAATACTGTTGTTGTGTCCTTGGGCAAGACATTTAACCCACCTTGCCCTCAGTGTCTGCATACACTGGTGTGTGAATGTGTGTTAATGGTTCCTTGACATAAAGCACTTTGAGTGCCTTGGAAATATAAATGTGGTCATTTACCATTTATATAACCATATACCAATAGTTCTTTAGCTTCACTAGGAGTAGGCAGTATTGACAAAAAATGTTTTGATGAATGTTCAAGTACTGCAGAATAAGTATGGACTTATGGAAAGGCCTCAAAAGTATCGAAATATCACCTTATCTTTGTTTGAGATTACATTGTGAGTTTGATTGATCAGCTCTTTTTGCAGGCTTTTATATTTTTATTATAGATAATATATACTCAATATGGTGCGTGTCTTCAAAAGAAATGATGCCTATAGTGATTTTAGTGAATGACAATCTAATTTTAATATTACCTTCCCAACTAATTAGCATTTTAGTAGCAGAACTCAAGCACAACACAAATAAGAACACTGAGGACTGAATGAATATTTCAGCACTTGATTTGATGGAAACAGCAAAAGGCTGTAAGAGTTTAACACATTCACCATAATTAAGACCCTATTGTATATTATAGCAGGTCTGATTCAAAACTGGAAATGACTGCATTGATCTCTTCCAGATATCATTGTCTTAACACTGTATAATATTGTTTTATAAGATTTGTTAAATGTATAATAATTTTACAGTCTCTTGTTATATAACTGGGATAGTACTGCGCAATATACTAAAGTAACTGATGTACAGCTGTTTTATTGCACCATTAGAGGTGTGCACTGAAAAAGTGTCTCCTTTCACTCCATTTATTTTACACTTCATCTGGATTTCTCATTTTTGCTTGTAAGAACCTCACCTTTTAGTTTGGAGGCAGGATTGGATTACAACAAGTGTACAGGACCAGAGGGACTGTAATGCTAGCTCCCTGTCTACCTCTTTTATCTATCACCCAAAGAGAGGGTAATTACCACGGCCATTTACTGGACCAACTATCTGACACATGAGTTGTTTTTGACCTTATTTCTTCATTTTCTTTCACTAAATGTATCCTTGTGTGTTTTTTATATAATCGAGTAAAACCATTTACCAATATGTGTGTAATATCCTTTGGCCTCGAAAGCATTGTAACTTTAAGTCAATTTGCCAAATTGACCAATTAACTATCTGAATGAGTAGGAAGACAAGAAAAACAGCAGATCACACACACAAATGACTTGTCCATGTGTTTACCCAGTACAAGAAAGGAAGTGACCCAAATGGACCTAACTCTACCCTGTTCTGTCTAATATGGAGACGATTAGCCTGTTTAGTTTGGAGTAAGGGTATGGTGGAGTTCAGATATAATTGCTGACTAGCTATGTAAGTGCTGTTACTGAAAGTACTTCAATTAATACAAATTTGTGAAAATTGTATAGGACATAAAATAAATCACAATTGATTACCGATAAACCAACATAGAAAAACATTTTCTATTGTTGTTAAATGATGTATAAATGTATTGTGCAGTTAACTGAATTGTTAAGTGCACAATATATTGCAAGATAGGACTAGTGCCTTGGCAGAGCTTTATTAATTCATTTGGAATGAGTTGTGCCTTGGAATCTTCCTGTATATTTTGAAATAGGACTGAGCCATATGCAGTGCTGTATGCAAAGATAAACTGACATTTACTTATCTCTGCTCTTTCAGATGAGCTGAAGAAGCAGTTAGATTTGCGAAGGAGGCAGAGAGCCGCTCAGGGTAAGCTACAGTTAAACATTTCACATCTTGTTGCCTCCATATTGAGATGTCATTGTGAGAGCCTTGTGGGAGCTTTGTAATGTGTGTTGCTTGGCCACTTCAAACATGGTGCAGCAGGCTTCGGTGACCAACTTGTGGGCGGCACCACCAGTTTCCTCCGTCATCTGCTCTTTTCTGACCATTTGATCAGCCACCAACTGCTTTGAAGGGCAAATCTGGTTCAAACACGCAAGCATATCCCTTCAATTCTGATGCCCAATGCTGTTTGGTTATTTTGAGAAATGGGTTTTGAAAGGCATTTGTGAGAACCTGGCTTTTATTATCTCCATCCATGATTGCGAATAAAATCTTAGCAGCAAAGGTGCATAAATTATGTTTTATTGTGCATTTCGTATTGGAAATATTGTAAAGTTGGTTTGTAAACATTTTTTTTGTTATTCAGCGGTTCTTGAAAATCACATGGAATTTGAAGATGTCTTGGATCCAGTAGAAGAAGAACTACGGACACAAATTGAAAAGGAAAAAAAGATGTGAGTTTTTACATTTCTTCTATATTTTCATGCACCACAATTTGCCATTGAAAAAAAATGTTTGCAGCTAGTTTCCCACACCCATAAGGAAGAATATATATCATAACAGAAATATCTTTACCCTAACATCACATTAATTGATTGGACACAGTCAACTCCTCTTAAGACTAATGTACTGTTAATATGTGTTGTTAGTTACAAGAGCACCATTGACCGTCTTAAAGCATTACGCACTGAGATTGAGCACCTGCAGCTGTTGTTGGAGAGGGCAAAGGTCAAACTCCAGAGGGACTTCCAGAAATGGTGGAGTGAGGAGGCATCCTGTGTGCAGGTGAACGACCCTTACTTCCTCTGATCTATCTGTAGGACAACACCACAAAAAACTCCACTTTACCTGACACAGCGCCATGTTTTCAGCATTGTTTTTTTTAGTTTTTTTTTTTTTTTTGAGTACACGTTCAGTGATGTTTTTCGGCATTTTCAAATGCTAACCACAGTGAGCACATTTGTTTAAAGTGTCAGTGGCTATGAATGTCTATGGGGAGTTTTGTGGCAGTTTTGACCTGTACTGCTTCTGTTAGGGATCATGAATTCACATGCCCTAGAGGGAGGACATACAAAGAGCATTGACAAAACTGTATCCTGAAGGCAGCCCAGAGGCAAGTCACTTACATCATCAGATCTGTTGTCCACATTTCACCTCAAACAAGCGCAGGATGTTTGGACGGCTACATCTGAATAGCAGACATGTGTAGCATTTGCAATTGATCATAGAATGGAGAGTAATCACTTATTCACAGAAAAGCATGTGGGTGTATAAATAAGCGGAAGACTTTCAGACACCAAGACCGACTATGAAGTTGGTGTTGCGATTTTCCAAGATGTAACTGCACTTTTGTTCTTTTACTTTACAGTCAGTTACACACACTGGTTTAATCCAATACAGTCATAATATACCACATCCCAAATATAATCTTCTGAACACATATCTCTTTTTTCATGACTTTGAATAGAAATCAGAAGCTATGGCAAGGAATCAAACGGCATCTTTAACCAGGCAACCCTCTCCTCGTTTGCAAACATCCAGGTAACATGATGAGTTGTGTCTAAACATTTGAGGAATGAATGTTCTGTCATGCCTCGTGGAAATACATGAAATATCTACAGTTGTCCTTGTTCTGACTTATAGTTGTCTTTAAAGCAGACCAAATTTCTGAAGATTTTGTCTAACTTTTACTCACAGTATGATTTTCTGTTATTTCAATGTTGGTACCATACTCAGTACCGTTCAGGATTATCACACAGGCCGAGCTCGAGACTTGGATTATCCCACCTATTCTGCAGAAGGCTTTAGGTCAGCCCACCTTCACCTAATCAATATTATTTACATTTTATTTTTCAAAGTAACCTATGTGAACAGCTTATGTTTATATTCTAGAAGCCCAACGCCAAAAAGAGGACCTCCAGTGACCACTGTTCCAGCCTGGGTTGATGAACTTGCTCAAAGAACAATCTCTGACATGAAATCCTCTACACAGTTAAGGTATGTAAGCTTGTAGTACCCAAGGTATTAAAACAGGTTGAATCACTTAAAATATGTCAGTATCATAAAGCTGCAGGGAAGTTTCCATATGCCCTACATGTTCACTGAAAAAGCACTAAACTTTTATGTTCTATCGGATTAGAAACCAAATGTTTTCACCATTATGTGTGTATTTTACATGAGTGCAAACAATACAGTGGGGCTGTAAATCTAGACTGAAGCTGGATCTATAGTTTTTACTGCAGTCCAATGTTTTTCTTCCACTTATGAACAGGCTCATAAATTTTTATTTCTTTGTGAAGTAATGTCTCCAAAGTCCTTTAACAAATCAAACACTTACGGACTTACCTAAACCCCTCATAACCACAACAGTAAAATAATCAGTGCATGACATATAGGTTCCTCTGTAGCAGTACATGCGACACAGATGCTATACTTTCAGGCAGAAGCTGTTGAGCGCTTTTGGTTGAAATATTTAAGCATTTTTTGAAAGTGTAATGTTGAATGTTGGATTTGAAGATTATTTTGAACACTTGGGCCACATACCTTAATGTACTGCAATGCAATGCAGTGCTACGCACTTTACAGTATAATATAAGTACAATTTAATATGTGTATTCAAGGAATTTATCCACAACCAGTATCACATCTTCCTCTATTCCCCTGACTGGAGACAAGAAGGCTGATGCAGACATTATGGCCTTTGTAAAAGCCAGAGAGAGACTCCTGCAAAAAAACAGTAAGTCCTTACAGCAATTACAGGCTTTGATTTCACATTAAAAGGACAACAATGACCCCTAGTGGCAAACAGTGTTATTACAGAGGTTAGCGTCATCCCATGTAATAATTATATGCATTAGGAGTTATTCTTGCTGTCTTTAATTATATGGGGTCAGTCTACATGCAGTTTTTTCCACAAACCAAAACACATATAATACACATACACAAACACTTAATAACTATCACACGTATTTATAATACAATAATAGAATTTTGTTTAAAGTGAAATTGATTATATTTAGACATAACATCATACATGTATTGAACTTATGTATTTGATTCTTAGGGCAACACTTAAAATAGCTTTTAGCTCCACAAACTAAATGATATAACTACCACAGTACTGCAGGTAAGTCATATAAAATTTCTATTATTTGTTTCATAACCTGTTTCCTTATGTCTGCATATTTGCCTACCGCACACGCAGTGGTTCAGTGGCATGATGGGAAGTCGTATATATCACAGCTTTATTTGAATGGTTTGATCTGAACAAATGTTGTCTTTAGATATCAGCGGGACTGAGTGACGACCGGGCATGAACCATTGGAAAACAGCTGGCTTCTGTGTTTATTTAGAGACCTCAATCAATCATGCAATTTGTAATTTCTCTTACTCTGCAATTATGTATGACATTTACTGCCAAGAGAAACAAAAATACATCTTTTTATTAATGAAACATCTGCTCCTATCTTTGGTCTTTCTTTTTTACAAAACAATGACCTCTTGTGGGCGAAATTGTGAATAATAATTCATATCACATATAGTGTATTGTTTTAAAACACGTGCAAATACCTGTGGCAACATCTGTAAAATAAACTCTCAAAGCACAAGAAGAAATGTAAATTTTTTTTTTTTTTTTGTGCTTGTATAAGTTGATGCTTTTCCAAGGTATTAGGTTAACTTTGAAACCTAATTTGAACTTTTTAATTGGATGGCAGAAGGGTACAAGAGTAAGACTAATAGGTCATTTCTAGCTAAAATATGTCTCCACCCCACTCTTCTGGTCACTGTTCCTGGACGCTCCCTGTTCCTCACCATCCTTGCATGAGAAGTCAGGATTCTGTCACCCTGTCGGCATTGTTGTGCACCTTCCTGAAAACTGCACCCGTTTTGCATAGCTTTGCGTTGATTTGTTTGACACTTTATCGAAAGGATCTTAAGAATTTGCATCTGGCCATAGAAGCCAAGAACAACAAACTTCTTTTAACTATTTCAATAATAAGACATTATTTTAAGAACTTTTAAATTAGATATTTCACTTACTTACACTTATTGATAATCCATTAAACCCACAATAAAAACATAGCCGTTTGATCTGATCAATTTGATCTAGTTGTCATGACAACTGTTAGTAGGCGGGATTTATCAGTAGAGAACATTGTGTGTTCAAAATGGACAGGCCGGAAACAAGCTGATCAAGCTGAAAGACTATAGCAATGGTTCTCAAACTGTGGTGCATGTTTTTCACTTGTTATTCAGATTCCTCTTCAGTTGAATTTAACATAATTAATTTGTAGTCCTTGTTTAGAACTAATAGGCAAAATAAATTATGTAATCATATTGTAGACCAGGTTTGTCCCTAAAATAGTTCTGTATTATATCTGATTTAGGTCTGGAGGCACTATTTGTGGTGGAGCCAAAGAAACTTTAAATTTAATTGACTCATTTGTTTGATTGTTCCTGATCTGCAGTTAACAATCATGAACCAGCAAAAGGTGACAGCTCCATAAAGGGTTGCATGGAAATTCATGTAAATTCCATAAATAAAAATCTCTGAACATTCTTTCAAAATTTGACCCTTTAACATTGTTTACAGTAATAATATGTTTGGTTTATGGTCGAATGTTTAGCTCTTAAATAAAATCGTATTTAAGAATGCCACTCCATTACATGACCTCATAAAACTTCAATAACTCTTTGCTTTATTGCCACACAATTCACATCATCAGTTCACCAGAAGTATGTGTTCTTTGTTAATGAATGGTAATGACTTAATCAGAAGACATGAATTTTCATATTAGAGGAACCAGAAATATAATATATTTCTAAGTTTTAGTTTAGTTTATACTTTTTTGCTATAACAAATATTGCATTTTAAACATGCAGGCAGGTGGCTAGTGAAATATTAACCTGTGTTCTGCTGACAAGATGCTGCCTGTGCTTCCTTATTAGTGGAAACTGCTGGAAAGTGTGTCCAGATGTCTCACTAATGGAAGGGACCGGCTGCACTGTTACCATGGAAACCTATAAATCATCGCCTGGCATCCATGACCTTTCAGCCAATCAGAGGAAAGAAGCAAGGATTCAGATGCTGACTTTTTGGAGAGATGCCCACTTAGGGACATAAGCTTGTTCAAGTTTGGCTCTTATTGAATATAGAAGAGTTCCCCTTTTAGTGCATATATAGTGATAAAAATGTCTACTCAGTGCATGGCTATAGACCTGTGCTCTTTAATTACTTTTTGTTGAGGGTTTTTTGAGCACCAGTGTTAGTATCTGGATGTTCATGGCGTCCTTACCCCAGCTCAAAATCAGCTGGACAGCAATCCTGGCTCTGGCCTATTTCACATACCTGCTCGTGGGGGCTGCCATTTTCCAAATCCTGGAGAGAGAAGCGGAGAGTAATAATCGCCATCACTTTCAGCTGGAGAAGTTACACTTTTTAACAAATTACACCTGTCTGGATGGACCAGCTTTGGAAAAGTTTGTTCAGGTAGGAGGTCTATAATCTATTTCCCATTTCAGTGTGAAAAAGATATATGGTAGCAAGAGGTAGAACTGATCACTCACTAACCAGAGGGTTGTTGTTTCATGTACAGCATCACCCAGTTCATGTTCTTGTGCCACTGGGCGAGATCCAATAGTACTTTGATTAAATACAAAAAATGGTATATTAATTAAGTGCATCATTTAACAAATACTAATTAGTAAGAGGATCAAGTATGCATATGATTTTGGTGTGAATGAAGACTAATGTTGACATTACATACAATTGTGTGTGCTTAGGTGATTTTGCATGCCTGGGAAAAAGGAGTGAATCCCTCTGGAAACTCCACCAACCCAAGTAACTGGGATTATAGCAGCTCCTTCTTCTTTGCAGGGACAGTAGTCACGACTATTGGTGAGTTAAGTCATACCAAAATCTCTTAAGTCATATTGTTATACCCTCCATAAATACAGGCAATTTTAACATTTTTGAGACCAGATGCAAACTTTTTGACACACGGGCCACAATGGGTTCTAAAATTTGACAGAGGGTCCGGCCAAAATATATATATATATATATATATATATATATATATATATATATATATATATATATATATATATATATATATATATATATATATATATATATATATAAAACATTAGACATCACTTGCCTTGGCTCTCCGGACACAAGATCCTTGCCATCGCTATCATGCATTATTTAATGCACCTTCGGAGAAAGGCTTGCTAGCTTTTTTTGCTAATTTGAATGCCAGCAAAAAAAAAATTGCCTTGGTACTTGACTCTTGAATCGCTGTTTGCCGATGTACAAAATGTTGCTGAGGCTGAGTTGGGATGCTTTGTAGTAAAGTGATGGCTGATATTGTACGCTCTGAAAACCGCAACAGTTTCTGAGTTTACCCTTACCTATTTTTATATAATTTGGTCACGTTTGACGGGCAGAATTATTAAGCCCAAAGGGCCGTGTGTGGCCCCCGGGCCGTAGTTTGCCCATTTCTCTACTAGAGTGTTGTCAGACTGCTAGAGAACTGCAGAAGTTAGTTGGCCGGTTGTTTGAGCTACAATCTATATTATAAAATTATAATAGTTATTTACCCCATAATATTGTTCCAACCAGGCTATGGGAATCTGTCCCCCAGCACAGTGTGTGGGCAGGTGTTCTGTGTATTTTATGCTCTCTTTGGGATTCCTCTGAACCTGGCTTTTCTTAAACAACTGGGCAAGTGCCTCATCATCCATTTGGGTCGACTGGAGAAGGGGATGGTCTCAGTCGTCCCACACAAGGTATTTGAGTATCTCTGTTACTATCATCACATTTCTGTTATGATTGACTTTTTGACACTGGTTTGGTTTCTTTTCTAGCAGACAGTTGAGGTGCTGACAGTGATCTTGTTTGTGCTTTCGGGCAGTCTACTGTTTTTGATCATCCCTCCACTCTTGTTCAGTTATGTGGAAGGGTGGACATTTGGAGAGGGCTTCTACTTTGCCTTCATTACCCTCAGCACCATTGGGTTTGGAGATTATGTTATAGGTACGTAAAATTACACATTATGGCGCTACAATATTGATGCATTTCAGGAACTGCGATAATGGACCATTACCATAGTTTGAAACCTATGAATAGAAATTCACCAATAATGATACTGTATAGGTGTAGTAAAAACATAATTCATATCATCTTTTCTTGCTGTATTAGGCCTTGCTTTCTTATGGTTTGTTTAGTTAATTATGATAACTTTTTCCCATTCAAAAGATAGAATATTCAGTTTTAATTAGTTAATCACTATGACAATACTCCCAATTTTTCCTTTCTGTCTGTACAGTCAAATGTTCAATGCTTTCACTTTTATTATATTTCAGGCACTGACCCACACAAAGAGTACATCTCTCTGTACAGAAGTTTGGCTGGGGTGTGGATCATTTTGGCCCTGGCATGGCTCGCTCTAGTTCTCAACATGGGAGCTAGAATAATGGAATATTTAGTCGTTTTCACACATCCAGGATTTAAAAGACAACAGGAAGATGAGGATGTGTCATCGACTAAATTAGAAGACATTTCCAAGATCTAAAGAGGACTGTAAATGAAAGAACTATCTAGTATTAATTTCTTTGTAGGCGTGGGTGTGTAAGTAATATTTTCTTTGCTGCTTTAGTGTTGACACAGCACACAAGTAAAAGCCAAAATTAAAATCTGTCAACTAGACAAAAAGTTGTAGGAGTGAAGACATTTTCCTGCTCATCCAAGCCACTTTTTCAGTTCTGGTCAGATTTCTGGTGGACACTGCCTTATATCTATCTGAAGGGAGGCGCTAACTACCCTGAAACTGGAAACAGCTATTGTTTACAGTTTCTGTATGTGGGCTAAGTCTGTTGAGCTACACTAAGTGTGCTCTGTACCTGAGTCATACTTAGAATATTCATTCAACTCTTAATGGGTGCTTTCACACCTATTGGCATCCGGACTAGCTCTATTGTGAAGTTATAGATGGGGTAAAGATGATGTCTGAGGCCCCCATTCCTGTTCAAGGAAGGATTGTCTTTTCTAACGAAAATTGCTTCTTTAACTCCCCGCTCAAACCACTTTACAAGATCTGTACTTCACTATCTTCAAAGGAGTGGTTAGAGGCTTTGAAATGGAGAAGTACAGCAGACTGGGCTCCAGAGGAGCTCTCGCGACGGTGTTTCATTCTCTTATGGAGTACATTCTCCTATGGAGTGGCTGTTTAGACAAGGATTATTTGTTATTATTTAGGCTTATTACACAACATAAAAGTTTAAAATAACTAACAAAATTATAGCTGTGCAACCCTACTCCATATCTGTGATCGGAACCTGGAGTACCTGGAGTACCTGGAGTTACAGACAAAGGGAGAACTTGCATACTTGACAAATGATTTGTGAATTGGCACTGACAAAAGGCAATAAACTGTCAGTGTATTTTACATGAATAACAATGTTTATAAATGTTTATGTTGTGGTTCCAAATTCAGTATAATGTGTGATGTTCCACATATGGCAGAGGAGAAAATGTGTCCAAACAGCTACCTCTGTTCTTGACATTTTGTCATTTGCTATGAACATTTTGCAGTGCATTTGAATTGTATTTTACGTTTACCTTTTTCTGTTGTTCAGTCATCCCTTGTTTGTGATGCTGCCATTTTGTGGGTGTGGGCTGGTGCAAACTCCAGTGAATTGAGCACAAAGAGATATCTAAAACAAACACATTAATCAAGATGGTGACTCGAGGTGAAACAGCGGACACACAGGACCAGCTGGAGGGGGATACCATCCGGCTGAGTGGGCAGCAAAACATCACATGGTCACTTAACTTATGACTTTGACTGAACAAACTTTGTGCATGTTTTGAATAAACTGCTTTGAAATTTACTATCTTTTTTCAAACTGCCAAGAAGCTTTGAGCTGTCAGTAGAATCAATTATTGTATTGTATTGTATTTATTTTACATTTTTACTATTAATAGCTGTGATTGATTGTGTGATTTAACAGGTGAGATTTGAAAATACAATCAATGGAAAATATAATAATAATAATAATAATAATAATAATAATAATAATAATAATAATAATAATATTATGCATTGGATTTATACACCCAGAGTGCTTCACATTCACATAGTGAGCTAGCCACACCTGCCCTGGGGTAGAAATGTAGTACATACAAAATTGATTATATTTCATGTTTTTAAACACATAACCTTGAAGGGATTTATAAACTGTGCACATAAACAAATGATTTTCTGTCTGTTTAATCTCTGGGTGGAGTCGACATCCTCCCTGTGTTACAGGTATCCAAGGCACCATCATCAAAAGACATGTGAGTTATGTAATGAAAGATTTAGTATACAAGTTTGGAAAATTTGAATATGTGGAAAACATTCTATTAATCCACAATTTAAATACTTTCCATTTTTCAACTCCTTTGATTTTGACCTATAGCCCCACCTCTTTAAATGCATCTCTCTGTACATTTGCATGACAGGCCAAACTAGTGATTCAAACAGTAGCTCAAGTGGAGATTCATTTGCCTGTGTTCTATGGGTGGACTGGATGCCCAAGACGCCAAGAAAAGACATATACTAAACAATTCTATTTAAATGTTCAAAGTTTTTAGGGGACAAAAATGGGATTTAAGGAGATGTTCAACCTGGCCCGGGTCCCCTCCATCCTCTTACTTGGAGCGCTCTATGTGGCCTATGTTCTGATTGGGGGAGTGATTTTCTGGCACCTAGAAGGACAACTCGGAACAAGGGACGTTGGATATATAATTGAACAAAAACAAAATCTGCTTAACAAGTACACCTGTCTGAATGTTGAGAGCCTGCAAGAGGTCGCACAGGTGAGAAGCAGCATCAAAAACACCCATCACATAATAATCTGAACCATTTGCCTTACAAAGAAAATGTGTGCCATCACAATATTTTGTTGTTGTTGTTGTGATAACACAGATATGCAAAACAGGGGAAGCATTATCAGTGTCAAGTACCTACATTTGTAGCACTGTATGCATAAGTGTGGTTTTTCTAGTGGGATTTAATGATTGACCAAAACATTTGAATTCAGACCATAAAAGAAGTCACCATATCACTCAAGTGCACCAGCTTTGGTGTAGGTACATACTAAATTTGTTGTGCTTTCTTTTCATAAATTGTCTGTCCTTATAATGTTCTTATCTTGGTCAAATGCTCATTTTTTTCACATTTATAGATGTGTTTCCATTTGTACACCTAAGAAACACATCTTGTACCATGCAAATCCCAGTTTCCACCGCCTTTCCTCTAGCTGCACTGCTTTGCCTACTGTCATGTCAGAAGTTGATTCAAAACCAACAAAATTACATAACTCAAAATAATGTGCTCAGGGTTGAAATTGATAGTCATCCATATGTTTCATTAAAAATGACACTGTTTTAATCACATTTTAAAACAGAACTTGAACAAGAGGTTTAAGATATCAACCACATTTGCATTGCTTAGTCAAGTCAGTCAAAGCAACCTTAACACACCCAATACTGAGCAATGCTTTCCTAAACTTTATTCATTCGTTTTTGTTTTTTTTATTTGTAGGCTGTCCAAGATGCATCAAAAGCAGGTATCAGTTTGAGGAGTAACTACACAACTGATGGTTTCTGGAAGTTCACCACCTCCGCTGTGTTTGCTGCTACTGTCGTCACTACAATAGGTGAGATGCGAAAAAAGATCAAAAATAAAAATAAACAAAGCTTAAATGTGAGACCAACTATGCATCACCATTGAGAATGATTAGTTGCCACTTATGTTATAATTTGTTAGTAACTATTGTTTCAAATGTAACTATTCATATATTTTAGATATCAACCTTCTTGCACAGTTTGGGGTATGTATGAGTGTTACGGGAGGCACCGAAACGTGGCGACATCACTGTCATTGCTTGTATTTTTAATTGTACATTTTATTAACTTTTACGTGTGTTCTGCAGGTTATGGAAACATAAGTCCCAGGTCCTCAGGTGGACAGATCTTCTGTGTATTTTTTGCATTGTTTGGCATCCCCCTCAACATTGTAGTGCTTAATCGGGTCGGCAAGTACATGCTCGCAATAGAGAGGAACATCTCTGACTTTCTCGAGGGCAAAATGAGTAAATCAGGCAAAAAGGTGATAATATTCTGAAGACCACAACACCAGATGGAGTTCTACAATCACACTTGTTTTTTAAATGTATTTTTAGATATGCGTGCGCTTCTCAGTCCACTTTATATCATACCTGTCTGGAATGGTCCTCTTCTTTGTGGTGCCGATGCTGGTTTTCCAAAATCAAGAAGGATGGACATATTCACAAGCCATCTACTACTGCTTCATCACGCTCAGCACCATTGGATTTGGAGACTTTGTGGCAGGTAATGTTCCATACTACCATGCAATAAAAGGTGTTCTTAACTGACTAACTAATCAGTGGATTGTCATTAAAATTCTAACACTCAATTCCTATGCTGCATAGAACAGAAAAGGTATTTACATCCTTCAGTGTTTGGGTTTCATTTATGGTGTTGTCCTTTGTGTCTAGACAATAATCCAGAGAAAACTTACCCAGACTGGTACAGCATCCTCACAGCCTGTTGGATATTTTTTGGCCTGGCCTGGCTGGCTCTAGTGATCAACCACTCCATCGAAATCTTGGAGCGAATCAACAACCAACTGAAGGGGTGGTGGGGGAGCAAGAACCCCAAGGAAGGGTCAGCCAATGCTGAAGACAACCGCGAAACACAGACAGAGGAGGATGACGACAAGACCTCTGCGCACAAGTAATACATCTGAGTGAGTTTGGTAATGGTCATGGGAAAATGGATGGAGCATACTTTATCAGGAAGCAAAGCACATGTTAAAACTGTGAGACTTGAGTCCTGAGGGTCATCTCTGTCTGAATATGATCTAAGAGGGACACTACTCTCTCTGCAGCCAACTTAGTCATTTAGTTTCAGTGTTGCATCTTCAGCTTTTAGTCACAAGATAATGTAAATAAACAGTGTCCAAATGAGTACCTTTGTAACCTTTTCTACCTTTCTACAAATGCTGATGTCACATGCAAATGCAATTCATTATTATCATATCGTCATATGAACCCAACAATCCAACTGAACAAAAACAGAAATGGTATAGTTTATAGTTTACTTTAAAACAGTTACATGTCCACATAACACATTTATAATGCAGGCAAAGACAATGTTTTAAGTCCAGCATCTGGACCAAGATAACTTTTCAGTAGTTCAACCCAAAAGAGTGTTTTTGGCCTGATTATTTAACATTTGGTACTGGAGATGGGAGATTGTTGCAGACACAATAAGCAGTTGAATAGTCAGTCTGTAAATGCATGTTATGAAATATTCTGTTACTCAGGTGGTGGGTAATAGTTTGTCTTACCCCAGCAGGGAAGTTTTTATGTGTATATTGTAATATTGATGTTTTAAATTCAATAAATCAGACTGATTACTCTTTTGGTGAATACATCAAAACTGTTCAAATGCTACTACCTTTCATTGGCAGCATTAGAAATATACACATTTTCTAACCTGCTGTTTAAATCACCTTTGATGCTTTACTGGTTCTTTCAGGGTAAAACAAAACTTGATGTCAAAAACAAGACAAACAGCAAATTGTTAACAAAAATGGATACTTGTAATTTTGTCTTTAATTCATTAAATATGACATAGTGCATTACCCTCTATTGCCTTGCATTGCAGAACCCTGTTCATTTCGCAGACCGTCCTCTAGATGGCAGTGTTGGCGTGCGGTACATTCTGAGGTGACAGGTCTTTCATGGAGACTAAATTTCCCATACATTTTTCTCATAGACTTTCCGGGGAAAAAATATATATATATATTATGAAAGCTTGTGAGGATAATCAGCTATGTGGTAACTAATGACTCCAAGACCTATAATTTAATTTAAAATATTCTGAAACTTTAAAGCAGAATCTTGCATTTTAAACGGCCTTTTTGGACTTAAAAGAACCGCATTATGGATATTAGTTACCATGTAGCTGGTTATCCTCCGTGATATCTTTGAACTTTTAATAATTACATTTTTGGAAAAGTCTATGGGGAAAAAATGAGTAGAACATTTACTTCCGGAACATGCGCGCGCGGTCACTGATGAGGTTCATGAAGCTGAGGTACAGACTTGCAGCCTGCCCCATGATTCAAAGGCCTCAACATGCACATTGTAAAATTAGTAGTGTAAACTTGTGCACTTTTAGTTTTCACTTAAATAAAAACGCGTTGGTTTCATTTAATCAGCTCACTTCTGTTTCTGTAAATTTAAGCACACAGAAGCTGCAACAAGTGAATGACAAAAACAGATGTCCATATTTCTGGTGGAAAAGGGAAAAACCTGGAAAAATAAACAGTCAAAGCGGTGAAATTCCAGACCAAGGATAATGAGTGGAATTTCTGTGCACATTGTAGGTGTGCGACTGTAGTGAAAGTGACAGGACCGCGAGCGCTGTAGAAGAAAACAGCACATAACTGTTTGACCACGGTTCAGTGAGGGTGCACTATGTGTGGGAACACCAGAGCCCCTCTCTTTGGGACACCAGATTCATCGCACCAAAATGAGTGTCTAGGTGATTAGAATGAACATAGTTTTGTTAAGATTATCCCAAAAGGTAACTAAAACAGGATTAAACAGACTTAACCAGGATAAACAACAGGCTAAACCAGGACTCACTCACTCAAACCAAGAAATACAACAAGATCAATCCAGAAACTGTAATAGGTTAAACAGATCAGGCTCAATCCAGGACTCAATGGGAAAAAATCCTGACCAAGCCAAACCCTAACTGAGTCAGAGTCCGAAACTGAATTAACCGCAATTGAGTTTGGAACAATCACTTGAAAAACACTGTTCAAACACAGTAACAGGAGTTTATTTAACATTTTGCACTGGTTATAAAAAGCTTTGAAAAGTCACTACATTGTATTTGACATTAAAAAACATTGTATCAGAGTGTACTAGTAGGTTAAATTCATACATTGAAACAGACTAACAGTCCTTTTGACAGAGTAGTTTGTTTATATAAGAAGACATGCGTAATTTTGCAGGACAGAAAAGTAAAAGGTGTAATATGTAACACTTCTGTTGGGGGACAGGTCTGCCATTTGCTTGTGCTTATGCTTTACCTGTAATGTTTCACAGTATGTCATTAAGCATATTCTGCCTGCATTTATTTATCATTTACTGCAGAAAAAATACTTGAAAAACCTGCTTACTTACTGAGAACAGGGTCACCTTTCCAGAGACTTAACTTCAACCTGGAGTCAAGCCACTATGAAGTTTTTGCACGCTTTATGTAACAGATAAATTTGCCTCTGGGCAGTGATAGGGTTCGGTTTTCACATAGAGTTCAAGGAGGGAGGCATAAATTACACCTTATTACACATTGCTTATATATTGCTATAATATTAAGACATAGAAGCTAATAAGGAAGTGACCTGGTAAATATGGGCCGAGACACAAATTGGGGTCATCAAATGAGTTTGAACTTGTAAGTCATATGTAACACCTCCCAGTTCTCAGAGGGGTGTGACAGCCCTGGTATTTGAGCTACTGTACATGCACGCATTTCCATATAGCTGCAAGTAAGCTATTACATCATCATCTGTGTGATCGCCCTAGCCCAGAAATGATATCGAATAAAGTAGTGCTGCCCTAAATCTTTGCAAAGGTAATGTGAAGTGCTATGAACAAAGAAAAGTGTCTCAATGTGCAAAATAATTCTAATTTGGAAAAGGAAATGTTTTCTGCAAGTCAATATACACTGGTATAAACTGTGCAGAGATTAATTTTTTTTTTTTTTTTACTTACTGCAATATATAAAAGTCAAACACTTTCTGATGCTTTGCAAAAAATTAATAATAAATCAACATACAGGTCTTAAAATTGTACAAAATCCATTAAAACTAATCACAATACACTATTATTACTACTGCTATTGTAAACATACCACCTTCAGTCTAGCACTATACATAGTTGCATATAGATGTCCCATAGCAGGACAGTCACAAGAACTGGATTGACCTTTCCTCTGTACTTTTTGACCATGCTCATTAAGTCCAGAGGAATGTTGTTTTGACATACTGCAGAGTAGACTGATCATGAAGACATTAGTGTTCAAATAATGAAAAATTGCATAGGCCCATATATTTAAGCTTGTCATGAAACATTATTTTGTACTTGTAACAAAAGAAATAATGGAATGTAGTCCCTTAAAGGTGCACTATGTCTCTTCTCTGCTTGTCTCAGAGCTGTTATTTATTGCCTTGCCTAGAATGTTCCACAGGATGGCATTAAACTTCAATTAGAGGTGTTTTTATTACTCAAAAATATGTTGCATTCTTATTGTGAGCAGTCTCCTCTCCAAAGATCTGACCTGTAACTTGGCTGGTTGGCATCATCTGCGTGTCTCCATGAAGATAGATCACTTACTTATGGAATACTTTGGAATATTTCAAGTAAAGCAATGTCATCCCCATAAGACAAACAGTTGACAAACCCTCAACCAGAAATGTTACAAAGTTCACCTTTAATTAAGCAGTCATCTGATTCTTCAATATTGGTATTTCAATGGGCCAATGTGAATTCTTATGTAAGCTGTTTTATTTACCCTCCATTGATCTCTATGTGTCAAGTGTGGGGACACAATTTACATAGTGGAGTAGATTTTGGTTGACATAAGATGTTTGTGCAAAGCTACGCAAACTATGGTGTCAGTAATATGAAAAATAAAAATTAAGCTAATTAACTTGATAAATCCTGCATATATTTTTGTGTTAGTAAAAGTTATAATTATCATGTACAATATATGGTATAAATCAAAGATACTAACTTTATAAAACTATCACAAATATTTTATGGCAAATTAAAGTCTAAACTAGTCTAAACTAGAGGAACTTTTGAGTTCAATTAATTCCAATGACCTCATTTTAAATAGGGCACAACAATATACTTTGACGCAATATACCCCGCAGCCAGCCACCATCTCCTTTTTTCACACATATTTTGTAGTGTACCTGTGCAGGTTAACACGGGAGACACAGTAAAAACTTGTGGTTACTTGCACTAAGCTCCCAAGTTTTCAAGTGACCCATTTAGTTGTCTTGTCAACATTTCTGAGGTTATTAATGATTGACAGTCCTAACATCTGCTGTGTTCTTCCCTGAGCCAGACAAAGATACGTGTGGTAGATAAAGCCAATATAACTGCAGTAAAGATCTAACGCTCCTTAGATAACACTGAACCAGAGACTGACACAAGTTGTTATGAGGCTAATTATTGAAGGTGTGACTATACACAGGTCAACTATAAATATTTCAAGGGCAAAACCTAATCAATAGGGGCCTTCTCTGACGTGATTTTTTGGTGCGTCCTAGGTCAGCGGTTCTCAAACTGAGGTGCATGTACATGGTATGAAGGCTTCTTGTGAAGGTCTTTTAAGCTTTTGAAGGCTGTTCAAGCTGAGAGACTATTCCTCCTCTTCTGTTTAATTCTTCTGTCTAGTCTTTAGTCTCTTGAATATTCCGCAGCAGGGCAGTAAATTTATCTATCTGCATGGAGAGAAGCGGGTGACGCCACCCGTCCGGCTATCTGTGGACAGGTAATTTATTTGCAATAAAAGAGGTAATCATGTAATTAGGTAATGCTAGATAGATGTTTAATGCCATACTATAGAATTTTCCAGACAAAACAATAACATTTCCATGGAGATATTCTGGTAGCGGACCCTCAGCAGAAAGGTTAAATAATGCACATTCATTTATGCTAACTTTAGACCTTGTATGTTCTGGTTTAGACCCAATTTTGACCTGGTTGTGATTTGGTTGTTGTTAGCTCCATTTTAGGATTAGGTCTCATTTGGTTTAATCAGATTTATTTATAAATTAGATGTTTTGTTCAATGTTTAAAACTGGTTAAGATTTGGTAAACCCTGAGTTTTTTACATATTTTTTAGTCTTGATGTGTTGATCACAGATGATTAATAAATTTTCTTCCTCTCACTCCTTTTTGAGCTTATATAAGTATGAATTTGTGAAAAGTACTTTAAGTGTACCCGACACATGTGCTCCAAATAAATAAATAAAAATTAATTTAAAAAAATAATTTCTTTGCCAGTAAATAGTGAGCAGTTTCAGAATGACTGTCTGACATGTTTTAGCTTTCATTTCATCGTTGGCCAGTGGCATGTTTGCAGGTTGTGTGTCTGTTTCCATCCTCCTCATTGGATCTGGACTCTGAGTTTTGAGCCAATAAGAGGAGGACAACGGAAGAGCAGCCTCCAGACCTGTTCCTGTGCCAGTTTGTCCTTTTTTAATTGCACTATGGTACTCCACAATGTGACTCACCCACATTTTTTAAACATAAAAATTCCTAAAATGTTTGCCAAAATTAGTGCATTTACCAAACTTACTCCAGTTTCTAATATCACAACATGAAATTTTCAGTGTATGCCTCTCTTCCTCACAACACTCAAGACAATGGATAATACTATATAATTGAACTGTATATTTAGAACTATAATGGGTTTTTTTTATGTTTTTTGCAATGCATGAATTTAACAGATGTCCAAACAGAGAGAAACAAGCAAGAGATTTTTTTAAAAATGTTTTTTTACCATGATGCTAATAAGAACCCAAATGAATTCCTTAACCCATATTGACCTGGGATGGTTATGCAGTATACCAGTGGTTCTCAGATGTTTCACATTAAGTACCACCTCACATATTTTTGGTATTCCAAGTACCAACAGGACTATAATTGGACTGAACCAAGCCTAAAATTGGACTGCTGAATGCCTAAACCAGGAGTTAATCATCACTAAACTATGTGTAAACCAACCACGACATGCCTTGACTTTAAAGCAGGACTGAAAGATATAGGCTAAGTACTAAGTCTTACATGTTTACACTAGCATTTCTATGATATCACTTTGCAGCAGAAATCTTGAGAATGTATTTGGGGTAAACCGTCTTTCTTGTTTACTCACACTCACAGGGCATCAGCTGTTCTACTAAAATCCCCACCAATTACACTAATCAGATGATAGGCATGTGCCAAGCTGACTACAGCAACTTCACCATTGGCCAAAGGTGAAGGAAGCTAACTTATCAACATTTCATTTGCTTACATACTTATCGAACCACTAATGTCTCATCACATACTTGGACTGGAGTGGGCTTGAGGGGGCAGACTCAACAGTGACACGTGTTGCCTACAGTGGGTTCAAAACACCTCCTACCACTACGACTGAACTCTTCGTGTGTGTTTTTCTATGCAAAACAAGTTGAGTGAGTTACGATCAGGATGCCAGCTGTGAGTGTATTTACCTTCTAGACAAACACCCTGGCTGGATCACATCAGTCTTACATCATAGTAACAGGCCAAAATGACCTTCTGCAAACTGTAAAAGACCCCATCTAAAGTTAATTGCTAATAAATAAAATGGTTTGTATGTGCAACTGTTAAGTCACATAGGTCCAGTAGATTCATATCTGTTTGTAAGGTTACATCAGTCCAGTGGGTACCAAATCAAGGGTCAAGGTCTCAAAGTGCGTCATTAAGGTTGACAGTAGTTTCATCTACAATATTTATTTCAGTTTTTCCAGCTTCAATTTTCTTGACCAGTGAATATCTCCATAATAAATGACACTGTTGTTACATTATGCTGCTAAACAATTACACTGTTAGATTCAGTTATAAGCAGTAGTTTTGCTTCCAGTAAACTTGAATAACACCAAAGTAATGTGGAGCAATTAATGGAATTGATGTCAATTGGCTGAGTCTGGAATAACTGTCCAAACCTGTGAGACGTTGGCAGAACCTGAGTCTATTCATGCAGAAAATGGCTCTTCTTTCAAGTTCAATTTACAAAGAACTAAACACAATAGGAACAACATGACAAGTGAGCGTGATACTTCAGTCTGCGACTGGGGAAAAACGCTGCTTTGGGCATGAGGTGGCTTACATGTGGACCATTTCCAATGGGCCACGTGTGTTTTAGTGTTCAAAGAGAAGCTACAGAAGGACATGCAATCTCTATCCACTCTCTTTGACCCATCTATCAGTCTGTTCTTAACAAATGCTATAGACAAAGAGTATGCAAGCGTGTTTGCCTACTATACAGTACTCAACAGATTACACACACATAGATTAGTAACAACCTAAAGTTTAAAGGTAACCTCTTCAAACATGTATGCTCAAACTGAGGCAGCCCTGTTCTGAGATAACAGGTACGATACATATTTTGTTCTGTCTTCTTTCACCAATCCAAGGCATCACAAAAGTGTGTGGGTTTGTTGACAGTCTCCTCAGACACTGTCTATTGTGTTGCAATGCTCAAAACCAGACTATAGTGTTCGTGCCTGCCTCATCTGTGGACATTGACACTTATGATTAAGTAAACTCCACAAAACCAGAGGGGCCTTATGTTCACCATAGCTGATAATGTGACCAATACAAAACCAATGTGGTGATATTTTGATAAGATAAACAGTAACCAGGAAAACACCATATTGTATATCCATAAAAGTTCTATCTTTGTAATTGGTTATTTATAACAGAGGTTTATTGCCTCCGAACATTTTTTATACCTCATTAATATGTCATTATCATTTTAGCCCTAGTTACATGAAATCAAAAAAGATAACAATGTAAATGGAAATGACATAATTTGGCCTGCATTGAAGGTCTGAGAGGCAGCTCATGCCTGGTGGAGATTTTATACTACACACCCCAACAATCACAGAACAAGTTACTACACAAACACCTATTTAGTATTTGGGGGAACTACAACTCAAGTAAGAGTTTATAAGAGTAACTGTCTGTATTATATAGAATGGAAAGGACAAAATATTAATGCACAAAATTTGGTATTTTCAAAGGATGAATCACATAATATTTGAAGGAGTGGTGCAGAAAAGGCAAATGTTTAATAATTAATTTAACACATAAAGCTATTGATACAGTCTTACTCACAGTGGAACAATAAAACAAAATCTTGACTCAAGTAAGAGCATTGTTACATGTCACAGTAAAATACATTATTCAAGTAGGAGTACTATCCACCAGCAAGGAGTAAGTGTCTTGCCCAGCGACACAATAAAAATATGCAATACAGGATTGGAGAAGTGATTCCACAACCAAACGTTCAAATATAACATGTTTGCTTCTACCATCTGAGCTTTCACAACATATTGTTTAACATAAAGTCCCAACCATCTGACTGGTTTATAAAAGTTAATTGGTTAGACAAGATTTAACTGCACGTTTTATTGTCACTGGTAAAAACTGTGAATTAACTACAGACTGAAGCTAAACATGTGCTAGCCTTTTGATAAACTACAATAAAATGGTGCCACTCTGTAGTAGATTGAAACATATTTGTCTTTATTATATTAACTATCTTGCAACTATGCTATTAAATAAAGAGTTGCAATACAGATAAGGTTGATACACTTTGGACTCTCATATAACCACATGGATTATGAAGGTTTATTCTGGGATGTCCACGCTGTTGATCCCTGTAAAAGCTGTTAAAGTCCCTTTAGTGTACAATGCAGAGTGTGATAGTACCAGGCTACAGTGACATTTCCTTTTAGGCTTTGGGCTCAGGGCAGACACGGACATGCCTCAGCAGGAGAAAACAGTGCAATATAAACAACATCTACAGCATATCCAGCAAACAATTTCACAAACTAACTATTTCATTACTAGTTAAACACATTCAATCTAATAAATGTCTATACAAGGAACAGAGATACAATTTGCACCTTTATTGTTTTTGGTCTGAGACTACATTCACATCACAATCACATTTTCTGCCTGAATGTGACTTGGATCTGATGTTTTCATGCCACTGTGAACAGCCTGGTTCTGATTTTTTCGAATGTGGAAAAAAATCTGATTTGAATCTGATCTTTTGCAGTGTGAGCACAAGCCACATTTATCTGACTTTAACAGCCCTGAAATGCTACAGGTGCCAATATTTTTCAATGGAAAGGCAGAAATAAAGCACGTTTAAACAATTAAACGTCTGCCAAACAACAATGAAGTGAAGCTAAAAAGTGCAAATACAGTGAGGTTTTAAACTTAATTGGTATTTTGGGAAAGAAAGTGTCACAAAGATAAAATATCAACTTTTGCTTATTTAGGGTGAAAGAAGATGATACCCATTTTTTGAAAAGAGTGTTGCCAATAGGAGGTCGCTCACTAACAAGCTAGTTTTTCTAAATCCAAAACAAGATACTAAACAATATATAAAATAATCGTTCCTATCTTGCCACTAGCTATGGCACTCCTTTCCTCTTCAGTTTTGAGTCTATTTTTAGGGTCCCAACTGTTCCTTTATTTCAACTAAATATATATTTGAGCATTTTATTGCATAATCAACTAATTTTACACTATTTTTACAATTATGCAACTCGGCCAACAAAGATTTTCTATTGTGGATTGCTGTGTATCTCTACTATTGATAGGATATGCAGCAGCTTTTGTAAAGACAAAACAGGAAATGAGGAAGAAAAAGCTGACATTAACGATAGAGCATCAGGGTATTTATCTTTATAGTTCTGTAAATGGTTTCTTCATAACTTGTATCTTAGTTTTTAAAATAAACATGGATCAAGATACACCTAAATGAGATTGTAACATTTGGGCGTGTCCCTCGGATAGGATGAGATGGACTTTTACTTGACTTGTCTGCGTGCCAATGAATGTCTGGAAATATTAATGCGACTAACAAGTTTTACCACATATTTCTCAGAAACAATGCAGCTTCCAGTTTCCAGTAAAAGTAATAATAAATATCTATATCCATGAAAATATATATATCCATGAAAAAAGTATATATATATATATATATCCTTCTCACCCTCCACGGGCGGTCTCATCCCCTCTTTTTTCCATGCTTGGGACCTTGAGGGTTCTGCGCAGTATCTTTGTTGTCCCTAGTACTGTACTTTTATGGACTGAGATGTCTGATGTTTTTCCTGGGATCTGCTGTAGCCACTCCTCCAGTGTGGGGGTCACTGCCCCGAGTGCTCCGATGACCACGGGCACCACTGATGCCTTCATTTTCCAGGCCTTCTCCAGCTCTTCTTTGAGCCCCTGGTATTTCTCTAGTTTCTCATGTTCCTTTTTCCTGATGTTCCCATTACTTAGTACTGCAATGTCCACCACAACGGCTTTGCTCTGTTGTTTATCCACCACCACAATGTCCAGTTGGTTCACCATCACCATTCTGTCTGTATCTGGAAGTCCCAAAGGATCTTGGCTTAATCATTCTCCACTACCTTTGGAGGTGTGTCCCACCTTGATCATGGGGTTTCCAGTCCATATTCTGCGCAGATGTTTCTGTACACTATGTCCGCCACTTGGTTATGCCGCCCCATGTATGCTTCCCCTGCCAGCATCTTACACCCTGTGTGTATAGATATATATAGATATAGATAGATAGATAGATAGATAGATAGATAGATAGATAGATAGATAGATAGATAGATAGATAGATAGATAGATAGATAGATAGATAGATAGATAGATAGATAGATAGATAGATAGATAGATAGATAAATAAATAAATATCGATATAGATATATACAACATAAAAAATAAAATAATATATTTTAAAGGGGACAATGTCATTTACACACTAAAAGTTGTATTTACAGTGATTTATCTTGTTTCTTTATTAAGTTGTTTTAGTGTTTCTCAAATTGTGGTACATGTCTCACTTTGTAGGTTTGCCTTATTTAGAGTTTTTATCCACCTTTTTGTCCTCCTTTGGATAATTTCTTGTTTAGAATCACAGTGGAAATGATGTCCACTTTTAGATCTGATTTAGCCCTAGACTAGGCTTGAAAAAGTCCTGTTATAGACTTGATTTAGATCTGGCAGTACTCGGAAAGCCAAATGTTTTATTTGGTAATACTTGGTTTGAAAAGTTTGAGAGCTACTGTTTTAGATCAATTCTGAGGGTGTCATAGTTTTTAATTATAGCAGACAAAGGCATTATATGTGTTATTTAAAATGGTGGTATTGTAAATTCTGCTTACATTGTGGTAAAAAAGTAAATATGAATTGCATGCTAGGCCATTCAAAAGGCATTTATTATCATATAAAGGTAAATGTGTGTTAACCGCCTTGAAAATTATAATCCTAAAGACCATAATCCCAATATTTCTTTTCATTCATTATCTAATATAAACACTCTGGTGTTCACTACACATATCACATGCTGAGAGCAGTAAATACAGAAGCAGATTAGCTTAGTGACGTGCGTATTTCCTTCCCACTGAGAAGCGTGGAAAAATCACAACACAAGGTCAAAACAATGGTACAGGGAAGCTTTTTTCCAGTCATTTCACAACTCCCATCACTGAATGCACCTTCACAGGCTAAAAATATGCCTTACAGGAGGATGTCCCGAAATATTGCTTAACAAACAGGAAATATGCACTATAGACAAAAGATGTGTGTGACTATAGTGAGAGCGGATTGATTAAAATGGACAAACTTGGGGTCAAAGATTGAAAGGCTTCAATTGAGACATGTCGATCAAGAACAGTCGATGCGCTGAACGTGAGTAACCTGTTAAGCAATGAGCAAACTTGACCCTCCACTGCCCTGGAAAACACAGACTTCAATCAATACATGTGTTTAGGTACATTACATTTTATAGACAAATATCGCATTAACAACATTGTAGAAGTGTACTGTTGGGCTGCATCAATTTACTAGGGGAAGAACTTCATTGTGTTTTAATTTTTTAAACTTTGTTTGTCTAGAAAAACCTAAATTGATACAATGTGTTTTATGACTAGTTAGTCATGAATTGTGGTATGTTTTTCTGTATTATTGGGAAAAACGTAAGAAGTGAAGGAGAAAATGAGTCATTTTGGTGAGAATCCAGATTACTGTGAAAAATATGTTTTAGAACAGCAGATCTGCAAATCTCTTCAAGTCATTTGCAGTAAGGATTTCACCCGGTTTATTAATTTTGTGTTGTTAAGCTTGGAGGCCTTTGAGCACTGGCGAGGCAAAGATAATGATGCCAAAAAATCATTATCACAATTTTGTTGGAGCCAGATCACAATTTCGATTTCTCGATACTTGCATGTGACAAAGGGCATTGCTGAGGCTGACCAATAGGACACATGGGTGGGGAAAAAGTGCTTTTGTTTGAGCATCGAGCTACATTCAAGGGAAAATTTGTGAATCACAATGTAATAATTTTTATCAAAATAGCATATTGTCACAAGAAATTAGAAGTTTTGAATTGTATATAATTGCCCAGACCCATTGGCAGGGCTAACGCCAGAAGAACATCACTTTTCTTTTAAATTATTATTTATTATTATTATTTCAAATCACTATTGCTTTTTAATACATCTGTTCATTGGTTTCAGCCTCCTGTTATATGGAGCCATTTTGATGACAGCTGACCATTTGAAAGATATAATATTTGTTTTAAATAGTCAATTGCTATAGCAACAATCCTAACTTTTCATCATTCTGAAACCCATGGATACCTCATGAATAGCAAAAAATAATTTAATTGTACGTGGAACCCACAATAACAATGAGTATATTTGTCAAAATAAGCACCTTGTTTAGTTGATGAAATGGTTATTATTGTAACAGAAAATGTAAAAATGTATTGTTCATTGAGTATCACTTTGAAAATGGAGTAGACAATTTGAATTTATGTCTTGCCCAGAGGAATAACAACTATGTTCTCATGCAAGGTTTGAACTGTGACCCTTTCATTGGTAATACTAATCACTGTACTCCCTTTCATGGATACAATACATGTGTTGATGCATCGACTGTATCCTGGCTTGTCTGATGCTGTTTTTCCGGTTGATTTTATCAAGTGAAAATGAACTTCTGGAAGTCCCCTTGGATCCCAGTGGATCTTCTGGTAAAGACCATCGAAGCAGCTTTCACTTCAGTGTTACAGCATGAATCTGAGTATAACCAGTGGTGGAACAAGTACTTGATTTTGTTACTTTAAAAACACTTTCACTTTTCAGTCCAATTAAAAAATGTGGCAGAGTAGAAAGTAGACACCTGCTCTCAAATGTAGAGAAGTAAAAGTAAAAAGTAACCACTTTACTTAAAATAAGTAAATACAGATACCTAAAATGTGTATTTAAGTATAGTACTTTGCTACTTGTACCTCATCACATTCCACCACTGAGTATCACTAACCATCTGCTGCGGTGACCTTGTGTTTTGTAAACTGTTAGAAGAACACATTTATCAACTTTAGTTTATGTACAATGATGACGTCAAATCTGTGTCTGCAGTGACATATGAAAACAGACATCCTTGTACTCCTTAAATGCTTTGGTGATGTCCAGCTCGTTCACATGACCATCTGTGGGCCATCACAAAACTATTCAAAAGGCTGACGCGCCAGAAGGCGACCCCCTATTTTTCACTCAGTGAACAATGGTGAAAACTCACAAAACTTTGCCAACTATTAAAACTTACACTTCTCCCCATTCTGGCGATTTCCAATTTACCATCACTTTTTCTTTACTATGTCTACAAAAGAAAAAGTGACAGTGTTTACATCATTAATCTGGCTGCCAGAGCCATTGTTGTCATTGGTAATTTGAGTTATCAAAATTTGTGACACAAGTCTTAAAGTTTCGGTGCGGCGAAGCCACAAAAATTGCCCAGAATTTTGGATTTTTACAAATTTCTCCCATTTGCACAAACAAACTTCAATTTCAGTGAAATTTGAATTTGAAAAATTAAAATTCTCTCCCCTAAAGCTATTTAATGTGGCAAAAAATGTAATTAACGTCCTCTATAGATAGAAACCAAATTTTATATGGGGAGAAAACAGATTTAGTTTGTCTAAATTTCCTGAAACTTTTCTAATGATAAAATGGCCAAATGGCACAAGGTTAGGCTGATTTCACTCAAACTTTAATTGTGGCTGGACACCGTGACCCTCAACAGATATAAGATATAGAAAGGAGAAAATAAATTATATTAGAAATAAAAAATGTAAAAAAGGTACAATAGTGCCCCCTACGCAATTGGTATGGAACACTAATATTTTCTTTGTCGTAGACATACAACATTTGGTACATATATTCATGACATGCTCTCGGTCAAAAAATTCAATGACGCCCACATCCCATCTCACGTTGTGATGCCACGGCCAAAAATCTGTCCCCACCAATGAGACGTCTTGACAAAAACTTCGATGTAGAAAAAATTAATTTGGTAACAAGATACATCAGGGCAATAGGAACAAAAAATTATATTGTGGTCACGACCCTTTACAGACCAGAAGTCCACATCTTAGATTTTTCATTTAAAAAATCATCACATAAAACACTGGAAAAAACTGTCAGGGTTAGGGTAGGGTTAGGTTAGAAGTTAGGGTTAGGGGCTAGGGTTATTTAAGGGGTTAGGTTTATTTTAAGGGTTAGGGTAGGGTTAAGGATGGGGTCAAGCTCAAGATCAGGGTCATGTTTAGGTTTTATGGTAGGGCTCAGGGTTAGATCTAGGTTCAGGCTAGGGTCAAGGCTTGTCTTAGGTGTTGCAGCTATATTTTTATTTGTACTCCAGAGTGTGTCAGAAGGTTTTAACTTGACAATTAATTAATCAAAAGGTAAAAAAAATGACTTTATTTTGTCTATGATGTTTTTATTACTGTTGATGGTTTAATAATGCACGGTTCCTCTAGAAATACACAGGCCTTTAGTCATTCATACATTTAAGATATTATGTATTATCATTTGATTACTGAATAATTAACACAAATCTAATAAATACAAATTTTGTTTTGTTTTTATATAATATTGTGCAGTCTTACACTGACAACTCTGAAGCAGAGTTGTCTTCAGCTTGTTTTTTTGTTGATGTTGGTAAAGTTTTTACAAATATGCATTAAAATAAAGCGCTGTAAATAGACGAACCCCAAGTGATTCCTGATGTGGATTCACTTTCCTCTGAGTGAAAAGGCATAATAATTTTAACATAATTTTTCTTTCATATAACCATTGTTCATTCATGCAATGTTGAGGTTTTGGTAAATTTCAATAAAATTGCAGCTTTACTCAAAGACACCAAAAGACCAAAGTCACACAGTAGGTCTATTTTTGTGTTTTGCAGACTACCTTCTTCATTGTGTATTGTCTGTGTGGAATACATGGAGGAAGTCATTTGGTTTACCTGTGTGTACCCAGACAACATGGCACCAAAGCCACAATGTTTTGGATGTGCAGAAAGAATCCGGCGATCCTCACAAATAATTTAAACAATTTTGAAATCACTTCATGAAACAATGAACAAGATATGTATGTAATGGACATTGCCTTGTTATGTACAGCTTTTAACTGAAATCGTTTCAGTGCACAGACATAGTGTTTGTCTTGCATTGTAATGGGGTCATGTTTAGGATGTGGAGAGGAACCAGTGCAGAGTGGGTATGGAGGTTATGTAAGCTCCGTTCTTAATGTGTGCAGCAGACGACACCGACCAAAGAGCTGTCTGTCCCTGCACCAGGATACAGCTGAGTCAGCAACTGACAAAGTGCTGCAGCACCCAAACATTTCTCTGTCTCATCCTGTCGTAAATAACTTTGACTCCTTTCCTTTGATGGTGAATAAACACATTTGTTTAATATTTTGTCCTGTCCTGTGATAAAAAAAAATCTATAATGTCTCAAGACACTTTTTTGTCTAATCAAACTAATAATACAGTCAAATGATGATTGTACTCACTACTGTACTAAGTATCAATACCACAATATAATGTGTAGAACTTCTCGGCAATACACATATTAATACAGAGATGCATATTACATGGTAGTTTTAAACAATGTAAGTAAGTTATTCATACATAAATTATGTTCTAATATTAAGTGCAGTTTTGGACTTTGTATTGGGAGCAGTTGAAATTGCCTTAGCTGAAATTGCTATAATGTTGAACAAGTCAATTCAATCCAATCATACAGAGTGTACTTTTGCATTGGTTCTATTTGATTTATCTCAGGGCAACTTGACACAAAATTAAATCTCTAAACTGCTCTCCTTTTTAGGTTGTTTAAAAGACAAGCTGACACATGCATGACTGTGTCTTCTGCCAAACTGTGGTGTTTTCACTTGTAACTGAATTTATCCACTGTCTCCTATATGGTTCAGAAACACTGACAATGATTTAAAAAAGTAGTTCAGCCAAAAGTCATCCATCAATAGAAAGAACCAGGTTATCACAGCATGATGTGAGCTTAGGGAAGGAAGGCTCTGCCAAAAGTGGATCAAAATTTCAATGTCTACTTTAAAATCAAATACTTTCTTTGTCATTTTTTGGCCATGTATATGGACATTCTAATGGTGAAAAAAAACACCAGAGGCCAATAGTGCATGATGCAATGCTTTTCTGTCTTACATTCCAAACATTCCTACACATCCACAGACCACAGTATAGTGAGGGCAGCAGAGACGGTTTGATGCGTCTCTTATCCTCTAACACCTTTTTCTTTTTTCTTGTACCCAGACCTTTTTTGCTGTGCTCTTTATTCATATGTTGTGGTGTTCTAACTTTCTATTTGTATGTTGTATTGTTGCCTGTGGAAGGAGTACAGATGTACATTAGGCATTAGGGCACTGTTGGCATATTTACAATTGTTTAATACAGATGTTCATTAATGTGCATTGTCCCTATCAAAGAAACAAATAAAATAGGGTGTATCTCTGGGGATAGAGGAAACTCACTAGTTTTTAGATTTAACAAAAAAGACTCCTCTTTTCCTCTGAGCAAACAATTAAGCAAAATGGGCAGTAAAACGTAATATATTTATCAGTATTTTATAGACAAGCACATTTCAGGTTATACATACAAGTCACAGCAACACGATTAAAAAGTATTAACCTCAGTTCTTGTATTTTAAGTTTGCATTTAAGATTTAGAATTTACAAATTCCATTCTGAATTATAACCCATTTAAAAGCAGGCTGTATGGCCTATAATTCTCATCATGAAATGCTATGGTTTCATTGGTTCTGAGGTTATGGATCAAAAGGCTACAATTATATTTATTGCGTTAGCCACTAAACCACGTGATTCACATTTGGCTTAAACATTTATCAAAACAGCAACACAAAGTCCTGGACAACTTTGTTCCTTTCCCATTCCTTTGCACACCTGCAGAGCAGCTTCAGTAGCCGTACACCTGTAGATAAGGTGGACACACGGGAGCCCCATCTACACTACTGCCTAGGAAGTTTTTTTTTTCTCTCCTTTCTGGGCGGATCTTGTGCGCGCTCCCTGAGCGCACTACTTTAGCAGCTGCCAGTGCGTCCTCCTCCCGCTGTGCACGTGGAGGCGGTGATAGACAGACAGACTACAACGGAGTCTCGACTCACGGTTAATGCTCAAGTTTAGCTGGTTATGTGTCGTGCCCAATGGTATCCGCGGCAATACTTTTCTCCCACTGTCCAGAGCCACGGCGCGGAAGAAGAAACTTTTGGTGACTTTGGTGAAGCAGCGTGAAAATGCCTCCAGCGTGAAAACTATCTGTTGGGCCATTGTCGCTGTCTACCCCCCTTTCCTGTGTCTTCTTTTCCCCCGTCCCGCGCTGTCGACATTGTTGTCACTTTTACAGAAGTATGGTAGATAAAGGCCCCCTGTTGACTTCTGCTATTATTTTTTACCTGTCCATTGGGGCAGCGATTTTTCAAGTTCTGGAAGAGCCTAATTGGAAGCTGGCTGTGAGAGAGTACGATGCACAAAAGGATAAAATTCTGAAGGACTACCCCTGCCTGACGAAAGATGATTTGAACAGAATTTTAGAGGTATGGAGCTTCAACTTCACTTAAGGCACACTGTTCACATGCATTTGATTTAAGGACATAAATGATAATGCAGAAACCATTTGAGTTGACTTTGTGCACAATAATTCATAAAACATATAAATGCCAAAGTGCACAGCTGAAGACATAAGTGTCATATCAAGCATGCACACGCAGGAGTTGCATACTGCAGTAACTATTTTAATCATTACTACAAGGCATTCGCTGCTTGCGTCTGTAAAGGAAAATAGCAGGATCTTCTGTTTTGCACCAGGTTGTTGCACCTGCTTGGGCATGCCTCAGATGTAAATTGGCCAGCTGTGCGCCACTTTACCAAGAAGGGACTTAGCATTCAACTATCAACTAACAATGCTTACCCAATGAATGAACAGTTAAATCAAGAGCTTTTATTGCCATCACACTTTGCAGACCCTTTCCAACCATGTTAGACAGTTCTGATTTTTAGGTGGATTGAGTGAAGTTATGGCCTCAATAAACAAAAAGACACAGTGTTCCTCGGTTAATTTCTTGTAAAATTTGTAATCTTTTAACCAGTCGTGAATTTTGAGTGGTGATTTTGATCGTTTCCCGTCAGCCTTGAATGAACACAAAGTGAGTAAACAGTGCAGTTCACAGGTGTTTGGCCCCTGCCCTGTTTATTCACAAGGAGCTCCTCTGTGACCTTGCTGCTTGCCAGTTGTTGTAAGACCTCAAAATGTAAACAAACAACATGGCCTATACCATTTTATGCTTATTTAGATTATATTAAGTTTGTCATCTGTTCAAATGATTTCATTAAATGTCATTATTATGTGGCAAAAGCATTTAACCCCTAATAAAAGTCTGTATTATAGCTTAACTATTGCGAGTTTGTGAAAGTGCCTTGGCAGATGTCCAAATTTTCTCTATGCACAGACGTTTGTTTAGGGCAATGTCATGAGTGTGTAGCAAGAAAATCGTTGATTTAAATTGCTTATTATACTTATTTGCGCTATATTTTTAGATATAGATTCAAGACTTGTTAAGTTATGACTTGTTCCCCTTTTTGGGCCCATGAACAGTTGTATTGGGGAAGATTTATTATGGCCCATCCCCCACTTCTGCTGCCTGCTGCCTCTTTTTTGTCTTTGGGGGTCTCTGAAAGGGAATATGTCCATGAACCTCCCCCATTCATAGCACCTCAGTAACAGCCGGAGCACTGCACTGGCCCAAAATTGGCCTCTCGTTACTGGAAAGAATGTTGGATTTGACAGAAAAACAGTTATTTTAGTCTGGTTATTCATGGATGGGTCATTGGAAAGTGGAAATTAGCCGATTTCTTGGTACTCTCATATATCAAAGGGCTTTTTTTTTTCTCTGAGTAACTGGACGGCCATGTTAATATGAATAAGATTAAATAACACAAGCTGCATGAAGCTAAACTAGTAAACTGTGCTAAAGCAGAAATAATTGAGGATTGAATGTCTAAAACTGTAATGCTGAGCTAAACCAAATCTAAACAAAGACAAAAATAATCTTAAATTTAATCTCAATCCCCAAACAGAGGGTTAATCCTGATATGTTGCCCAGTAAAGCTTAAGTCTTATTGTACGATGCCCAGTTCAGCATAAATTTATGAATTCAGGCTTAGCCCATTCCTTAGAGCTCACTCCAGGCTTTTCCAGATCAGGCTCAGCTCTTGCATAAGTTCCCATAATGGCTGACCAAAATTAGCATTTTTTTTTTTTTTATAAGATTGACCAGGTTTATAGTGTTACCAGCCTTTCTGGGACTGCTCCAAAGTATAAATGGGAAGTTAAACCATCACCTAATTAAACAAAATCATAACTGTAGGCAATTGGTTACCACTGTGAAAAGCCTGTTTACTAAAGAGGTTGTCTTCCCACATTTTGAACCATAATTTTAAACCACATGTTTTGCTATTCAGAAAGTTCAGTTTACATTTTTACTCAGTGTATTTAATTTTCCACTGTTTTCATTTGAACCACCTGCTTACTAAAGGCACCCACTCACGCGAGACACTCAAATGTATCAACTTTTATCAGCTTCAAAGTTGGTAGATTTCCACAATGGAAACTCAGCTTGGTTTGTTAGTAGTTAAAAACATATAAGCAGCGTTTACAAGTGAAGGCGACAGTCTTGTTAAAGTTAGTCCTCTGTGTCTCAATAACAGAGTTTGCCATTAACCGTATAATCCTTGAAGTGGTCACAGTTTGTAGATAGGATTTTATGGGCCATCAGTGTCGGCTCTTGTGAGGCTGTTCAAGTGTTCACTTATCTGCAGGCAAATGTAAACTGTTTGTGCTGCTGTATGTCTGACTGTCACCGAACATGAGAATATTAATATTCTATCTATTATTAAACCATATCTAAATTAATTGTGAACAATATCTCAGGGCTGAACATTTTATAAATTTTTAATCGAGATTGAGAGTCATTTCTAATTGTCTCAGCTTGGGGCTTTTTATCTGAGAAGTCGACAGCCAGTCCTGTCAGTAAAAGAACGGTTTGGAAGAAATTTGACTATTTTATTTTTTTGTTAAATGGCACTTACCTCAAATTACCATCTTTAAGTTTATTTATTTATTTATTTTTTGTCTCCAGTGGATGAAACCACCCTCCCATCACCTGACCTTTGTTGCCTGTTGTCACCTGTGCTTTCAGGGGCTTCATTTATAAAGCTTGCTTATGCACTATGCATTGCATAGGGCGCCCTCTCTGCCACGCACACATGGGATTTATAAAACTCCTACTTAGCAGTACTTTGCTTATCTCTTCACCAGCTGGGACCCTGGCTTGTGCTCTCCGCAAAATCTGGAGACACAAGGAAAAGGCAACACCCATAAAGAGGAGCAGAAGTGAAGAGAGTTTGAGGAAGTGTTTGATTAGGAAATCATCAGGAAAATAGGCTGCATCATGCAAAATAATTACATTAAGATTTGTGCATTTAAGCAGATGGCCTGAAACTTGGAGAAGGTGTGACCATAGACTTCTACGTACAGCCTTTGGCTGTAACCCAACACAGAGAGGATGAAATAACGACGTGACCTGAGAGAAAACTTTTCCCTCAAACGGAGCACATGAGTGAGGCTTTAATTTAGCAAAGCATTGGGACTAAATGCAGCTCCAACACTTTGTTTGCTTTTACACACAGCACACCAGAGCGGCCCAAGTCCAAGCATAAGTCTACAGTCCAAACCGGACCCTAACCCAAAGTTTTCCCTGCATTTTTTTCAAACTTGTAGTGCTTGCAAATGAGAGCTTGTTCTCAAGGGCTCATTCTCTTAAGCTTTTATTCATAATTTATGCATGGTCTGTTATAGTTCTTTAAAAAAATGTCTTTTTTGGAAGTCCTATCTATACAAAGGCTGCAGTTGTAACAAAATGTATGTCGTGTGACATATTATGAATACAGTCTGCAAAGACTCTAAAATGTCATGTTCAGAAGTGTGTGTGATTAACTAAATCTGAAAATCATAAATCTACAAGCAATCACACCTAGATATTTTTCCAAAACGGTTCTGCCCTAACCACATGGGCTGTTCTCTAATGTTTTTAGATCAGGAGTTGCAATAAATCCAATGTCTTGCAATACTCCTCCTTAACCCAATTTCTTCACTGGAAAGATTATAAGATTTGACTTTTTGCATCACTAAAACTATTTTCTTTAGCATCCTGGCTGCACATGACTATAATATCACGTTTTATTGGTTGAGTTTTGCAAACAGTTTCAATGCATTCATCAATACAGTGGAATCACATGCTTGAGGTTTACCATAGCCTGTGGTCAGGCCAGAATGAATGAAGCAACTCACTGTTTATTTCAGTAGTCAACTATGTCATGTGCTCTGAGCACTGGTCCAATGAAATCTACTCTTTATTCAGATTCTACCAAGTGTAAATAAATAGCTCAATGTGCTAGAAGGTGGTGGTTGGTCTTGATGTCATGAGCTTAGAGGTGTAAGCAATGAATTATTAAAACAGACTTGTCTTTGATGGGCTCACAATGGCCACTTTCTGGGCAAAAATCTCCGCATGTGCATTTTGATAACATGGCATTACAATGTCTGACATCACTGAAATGAAAAGATTATTTTAGAATTTCCTTTGACCAAAATGCAAAATTTCTAATATTGATGAATTAAAAGGAAGGGGTGGAGTAGCCAAAAAATTAACTCGCATAAGAGTACAGTTACTTAAAAAAGAAATTACTTGATTAGAACGACTGTACATAGTATTTGGGGAAGGTACTACTCAAGAGTATCTGGATGTAAGATCAGGATGCATCGCCAAACTTGCTAACATCATAACTGCTAAATGTTCTGCTTAACAGATACAAAACACTGGGATCATTTTTGCTTTTCTAAAATTGTCTTGTATTAAAAGTTTTCCAGCTCCAGAAGGAAGCTGTTACAAAGTTAATGTGACACAAAAATGGCTAGACGGACCATGTTTACTCTGCAGTTAACAGTGAGTGCAGTTCTAACAATGTTGTGTTTGACCATTTGAAGTGGAAAAAAAAAAAACAATAGGAAAACAAGTAGTGTGTGAGACTGGTCTGATAAGAGTCGGCTTGTCCTAGTGCTTTTTTTTTTTTTTTTTTGTAGTTATCAAAATGATCCAAACTGCTTGCTTTGCACTACCATATACCATAAAAGTGATGGTCTTACTTTCATAATTGAGAACCTGAGCCAGCAGAATGCCACTGTTATGTGTATAAACATGCGTGTCAGCATCTTTTATGACCCGTTAAAATGACCACTGAAAGAATTCTGGGGTAAAATTATTGTTAAGGGAATTAAAACCTGGACTTGTTGAACTTCCAATTAGGGCTGGGCCAATATGGCAAAAAATAAAAAATCTAAATTGTTTGATTATCTTTATTTTGGAGTTTTTAAAAAAAAAATTGGTGAAATCATCTTAATTCCATAAACATACAAACAAAACATACTTTGAATCAGTGCCATTTTAAAGCAAGCAAACAAACAAAAAAGGTAAAATGTATTTCTCCAATGTCCAATCTATAAATAAACCAAGCTGCTGATTGATGATTTGAAACAATTGTTTCCTGATTTGATTTAAAGTTTGATTCATTGTACAGCTCTACCCAGTACACTCTGATAATTATAATGTACCATTGAAAATTGCTTTTGCCAATAAAATATGTTACGTAGTTCAGCTTTATGAATGTTTTTATATTTATTTATAGTTCAGCACACCAGGCTGGACTCCTTTGGTGGTCTTTGGTGTTGAAGTCCCACAGATAACCTGGCTAGTTTAACCACTTCCTCTGGAGCTACTCAGCCTTCACGCACAAAGTCTCTTTTATCTGCTTCATGTGGCAGGCTTTCTCTCGTTGTTCTCAGGGTTATCTGTGACCTGTGATGGGTATGACTTGACCCCAGGATGACCTCTGACCTTTAGGGAACCTCATAGGTTATTTACAAGCCACTCTTTGTGCTTGGTGTCAACTCCTATGGATGTAACAATGAATGAGTGTCACAACTTTATAGGGATGTAACAATGTAAAAAACACACGGTACAATATTATCATGATTTGCATCTTACGGTGCAATATTTATTGCAATATTTTGTAGAGGCTAATAAAATTGTAGATGGGATATTTTTTCCTTTTAAAATACCTTTGAAAGACTTTGGTGCGAATCATTACTTGTAATTCAAAATACATATACATGTATTGTGACAGCCTACGATATTGTGAGACCTTTGACAATATGATATCACAATATTTTGGTTATTGTTACATCCCTATAATTTTAGAGAGAATCTACACAATGTTTTTTGTAAACTCCTGGGTCTTGAATGCATTGTTCTGTTGCAGTGAGGCTACATGGTAGGAAAACTATGTAATTTTCATATATATATTTTAGGCAGACAGAAATTCTTGTTATTACACTTTTCATCTTTAAAATATGAAATATAATAAATATATAGTAATGTAATATAAATTAATACAGTTCCTTGTAATGTGCATATTAATATTGGCCCAATGTGAAGATTGGTTTGTCATTTTGTGAATAAGATTATTTTATTTATCAAAATTGTATAAACTTCTCCTTGGGTAATCTTAAGGTCATTGGCCCTTTCCCTCTTTAACAGCAGAGTAAGGTCTAGGTTGCATTTCCGTCATGGCTGCTCTCTGCCCCCATAGCAGTTTCATGTATCAGCAGTTTAGTGTTCAAACTCAAGCATTTTTGTGTCTTTTACATAACAAACTGACATGTGCAAGTCATGCTGATTGAGTTACATAGTTGCAGCTACTTAGAACTACAAATCATTGGGTGGATTACCGTAGCTAAACTGGATTCTTGAGACGGAAGTGCCAGTGTGTCAGTATCTGTTTGGTTATAAAACAAAATGTATCCAAAACACTACATGACCTACAGATCTACAGTGTTGAAATTGTGCCATGAATCTTTTTCTTTTAAGATCATGAAAAATCACACTAGTTTACAGTTTTGCTTATTATGATTAGTATAGTAAACCGACTGACTTTTTCTTTTTTTGTATGTGAATTATGTTATAACAGTACTTAAACGTTGGGCCTCTTATTAGTGTTTGGTAAAGAATACTATTATTTTTGTTGTTTAATCAAAATCCAATTTTACTCCAACTACATTTACATTAATTTTGCAATAAGTATTAAAATAAGTCCTGTATTAAGCTGTTTTCTTTACTTTTTATTGTAGAAATTGGCAGAAAACGGTCAAAAATTATAAATTGTACAACCCACCGTCTCTAGGTGTTTTATATCCAGCTGATTTTGTAATGCTGTAATCCAGTCCTTTCATATTTAGGTGAAAGATTAGCCCATAACCTAATGCGCCTCACATATTGTTCCTTATATACTGTCTGTTTATTCCTCATTTCCACTGCAGTGCCTTTCTTTTTGTGGAGTGTTTTTCTCATCTGTCACTGGTGATGTCTCCCTAAAGTCCAGTGGAGCAGCAGTGTTGTTTTAAGGAGACAACAGACAGCCCCCCTTTCTGCTGCTAATTACAGAGCATTGCAGTCCCAAACCCGTCATTATTAAACCACCAACAATATTCTGCCACTTTTGGGATTACACACATCTTGTAAACCTTTGCATATTTTCACAAAGATTATATTTTCTTGAGGCTTAAAATTGTGCTTAAATACATTGTTTGCTTATTTGGTCATTTCATCCCAACTTACTGAAACATTTGCTCAGCAGCTGATGTAGAATGGACATAAGCAGTGGATTAGTTTCAATGATAAGTTGTACCTGCTTCTTTGGAAATCCTGCGTCATCACAATTATGAAATGGTTGTTTAGGTGCTGTGTGCAGTTTCCTCTTCCACACATGCAGTAAGCAATAGTTAAAACTCTGAGCCCCTTAGGTCAGATCTGATCTCCTGGGTGCACTGTGTCGTTCTGGAGATCACATCAGTTTATCACAGGAAGGATGTGGCGAGAGAAATGGGACATACTTCCGGTCTTTCTTCAAGATGGAGTTTACTCTTGATTACAGTAATTTATATGCTATTTCATATTTTTCCCTTTTCTCTTTATTTACACAGGCTGTATCAGATGCTGCGGGCCAAGGTGTAACTATTACTGGAGACAAAACCTTCAACAACTGGAACTGGCCAAATGCCGTTATTTTTGCTGCCACTGTTATCACTACTATTGGTAAGTACAACAAAAGCTGTCAAAACCTGTTAGGACAAGGTATAAGAGGTGTGTCAAATATAAACAGAATAGTTTATATTGGAACTAATATATTTTCAATTGGCGCATTTGCAGCAACTGCACAACAAATCAAGAGAAATACAATCTTCAGCCTAAAACAGTGTAGGATTTTGCTCATGTTTGATGCAAAATATTAAAATGTTTTTGTTTATTTTTTATTTATAAGGATAGTGCATATCATACAGCCTGACTATGCAAAAAATACATTGTACAAATACATCCAGATACTCTGCTTTTGTATTGCTTTTTACTGTTTTACTTACATATGCAATATGCAATCTCCTCTTCATTCAGGATATGGGAACATTGCCCCTAAAACCTCCAATGGCCGTGTCTTCTGTATCTTCTACGGCCTGTTCGGTGTGCCTCTGTGCCTCACCTGGATCAGTGAGCTGGGAAAGTTCTTCGGAGGCAGAGCAAAGCACCTCGGCCAGTACCTCACTAAGAAGGGCTTCTCACTGGTATGTCCTTTGGCTTTTGATTCCTATTGGACCCTTGTTGTATCTCATGACCTTTTTATCTAAGGATCCTTTTTCTTTTTTGCTTTATTCTTGTTGCGCTGCAGAGAAAGGCTCAGTTTACCTGCACAGCGATCTTCCTCCTCTGGGGTGTGCTGGTGCATTTGGTGCTCCCACCCTTTGTGTTCATGTCCCAGGAGGGCTGGACCTACATTGAAGGTCTCTACTTCTCCTTTGTCACTTTAACTACAATCGGATTTGGAGACTTGGTGGCAGGTAAGTTTACACTTTGATGCTGAGAACAGAATTGTCTTTATGCACTGCTATGAGAAAAGAATTAAGTAGAACACTTGATTTTTTTGAACAGTTTCTATACATGGGAAACAAACTGTGCTAAACTCAGATTTGCAGCTATAAATAAAATGTGATGTAATATTTACTGGTATAAACCACAACAAAATTGAATTTGTGTTTCAATCAGGACATTTGTGGTTTGGGGGTAAAATTTGAGTCTAGAAATACTCCCTATTATGTAAGACCTGCTCTTATCTTTACACAGAACTATACATTCAGTGAAGTTGTAGAGAGTCATAACTGAAATTTGTTATTTGTACAGGAGTGGAACCCAACAAGGAATACCCAACTCTGTACCGCTACTTTGTGGAGGTGTGGATTTACCTTGGGCTGGCCTGGCTCTCTCTCTTCTTCAACTGGAAAGTGCGGATGGTGATAGAAGCTCACAAGGCTTTGAAGAAACGCCGCAAACTCCGCAAATTATCCCTGGACGAGCTGCAGCATTATAAACAATCGCACAAAGCCTCGCTCAGACTACCACCCACTCCAAATGATGTCAATATATTTGGCTTCCTGTCCAAAAAGCAGGAAGGTTACAATGACTTGATCAAGCAGATTGGCGATAAGAAAGACAGTCGGCCTAACGGTTCAGCCATCAATGCTATCTACAGAGTCAAATCAAAAGACATGGGCCGGTCCCAGAGTTGCAATGATGCCCCTGTATTTAATGGTCACACAATCTTAAGTCTAGATAGGTCTCCACGTCAAAAGAGGCGCTATAGTTTTAGTGACCGTGTAACTGTGGCCTTCTCAAAATCAAAGAACTACCTCTTGGGTTCGGATAGTGGTTTATTGCTAACCGAAGACCATGTGGAAGGTGAATCGAGCCCCGACCCGATATTTGAAAACCAGCTTGATAAAGATGCAGATATAGAACATGGTGGAGTGGGCGATTCCAGTAAAAGAACATGGGACAACAAGGAATACCATGCACTCACTATCCAAAATGCTAATATTACTTTTATTGATGAAGAGAACTTTTTAGGCAGTAATTTGGAAGAGGAAGAGGAGGACAATGATTCAAAAGCTAAATTGTCTATAACAACATGTGATGAAAATATTGAAACAAATTCAAAAGAAGAACAAGGATCAGAGTCTGACGAATCTGTCTTTACTAGTGACTGTTCTGAGCACAGCCATTCCTATGAGAAACTGGTAGAGGAATACTCAAAGGAGGACAATACGGACACATGACACAGGGACACTACACATTTTCAAAAATATGTGCCATTTATTTTGATATTAAGAAGAATTCAACATTTCATTGCACTTTTGGGTCGAATGATGAAAGACTGCACAGCCAGAGAATCAAATATTTCAGTGAATGTTTCCTTTTTTGACATTTCAAATTTTAAAGCAAGCAGCACATTTTTCTTTCAAATCTGACATTTTATATTTATGTATTTTTTATATGGTTTGCAAAACACATCTATATTTTTAAGATATTCATATTACCAACCTCTCTCTAGAGTATATTTTGTTCACGATTGTGGAAGTTACAGTCCTTATTATTATTCATCATATTGGTGAGATTTGTAAAATTTCTTAAATGAAGGACTGTGGCTTATTAATGGGTTTATGTCACTAGTATTGCACAACCACATCAAATAAGGACAATTCAAAGTCCTCTTTTGTCTTAAAATGCTGAGCCGAGCTGAAAGGGCTACTTTGTGAAAACTTTGATCTCTTATGTCTGTCTGCTTAGAGGGTTATTTTGACTCAAAACAATATAGTTTTGACTGCGCTTAAGGTCACCAAGCAAAAATGGAACAAGTTGAACATATTTAGCATTTTAGCGAGCCAATGTCATGCATGTGGAAGTCATGTGATGAAATGTGAAAGTGCTGTCAGACTTGAAAGTGAATTTCCTTTGCCTTACATGTGGGTTTACTCATAAATGAGCCTTCCACATGCCCGTGACTGTTTTTATCTACACTTGTGAATAGTTTGCTGCTCGTGGTGTGCTTTTTGGATTGTATGTCTGTCATGAGTAATGGGGACTTTCATGGTCATACTATTTTCGATTTCTTTGTTATTTGCCTCACAGTTGACTTCTGTCTGTCAGGAGCCACGCTCTGGCCTTGTTACTTGTGTTTGTACAGGTCTTGCACTGTCGTGAGTGACTGAAGGGCCTAGGTTAACCTGTAACAGATCAATGGTCCTGACATGTGTTTGGTCATGGGACGGGGGCAGGTGCACTTATGTTTCACTGTGTGGCTGTCAGCACAGGCCTTATATGTGGGAATGTTATTCACTCGAGTTGAGCCTGCTTTCCAATTGCCTAGAGCAGTGTTTTCCAAGTGAGGTCCGGGGACCCCAGGGGGCATCAGTAGCATTGCAGAGAAACCTCTCAAGATTGTCCACACAACAAACAAGAGTTTTAAATAAACTTTACATAAGGTATTTCTTTATATTATTATTATTATTATTATCATTAATTATAATGATTATAAGCTCACATGAATGTTGTTTTAACATAGAAATTTAAGGAGGAAAACATTACATAATCTTTGACATGTAGTGTAAAAAATATATTAGCTGGGCCCTGTGTGATCTTTATATGGTGGCCTGTGGCACAGCAGACTTTGGGAATGGCCTAGAGCATGCACTGAAAACTTGAAACAGTGTTATTTTGTTTTGTACAACTAACGGCCTCTCTTTTGCCAGATTGAATGACTAGTCAAGTGTATTTCTGTAGCTCTGTATAAACAGCAGACCACACTGTCCGATGTGCTCAGAGGTGACTGCAGTCAAACGCCTTAAATCTGCACAGCAAAAGATGAACTTAGTATTTTAGTGACTCACTGAAGGAGCATACCGGGCACACAGGGGCTTTTGTTCCTCTTCCTTCAGTATTCAAGCACAAACCCACCTCTTATATCTTACACTGTCTGTGTAAGGGGCCACCCTGGTACTTGTGAAGACTGAATCCTTGCATGTCTCTGGATAACTGAGACACAGTTAGTCCATGTGTCCTATAACTTTCTTTGTGGTTGTTCTACTGTGGTTGACTCCAATATATGTGCTTGTCATGTATTTTTTATCATTAAATTATTGATGTTTTATGAATGTTAAGCTGTACATTTCATTTATAATAAACATTTAACAAACATTCTTTGTCAGTGGAGTTTATTGGATGTATAGTTGTTTTAGTTATTTCTTCTTTATCAGTTCTTATTACTCTGACATATGAACATTTATCTAAGATGTGTTCCTCAAGGTCAGTTTAAAGTCACACCTAGGGAGGACATTTAGTGAGGATCGGTGACAATATAAAATGGAAGTATTCAAATTATTAGGGTTAGTTGAAAACAAATGGAACATTATTCATTGTAAGTTTTCTGACCTGTAGTTCCTTTGTAACTTATTATTCAGAACCAAAGACTCGGCAATCAAACTAACCTCTTTCTATTCATCTCAAATAAACAAGTAAATCACCCATTTTCACATGGGTGGCATTGTATTATTTACAGTTAAGCAGTATAAACTAAATAATTCCCTATCTTCAGTTTTGGAAAATAAGGTTTAAGTTATGTCCATGTCATTGCTGATGGCAGCTTCTGAAGCAAGACTGCAAAAATGTGCTGAGGCCAATGGAAACCAAAGTGTCCTGTTTCTGTGGGATTCCTCGGACATAAATCAAGCCATTCATTTGTCGCCTGTAAGCCCGTTTCAAGACTAAAAGCATTTTGGTAAAATTAAATAAGTTCAAATAAAATAGATTTTTATAGAACAGATTTACAGAATTCTTTATTGTTCTGTATGGAGCCCCACAAGGCCGCTGGATAAGGAATTAAACAGAATAAGAATGAAATAAAGAGAATCCCAAGAAATGATGTGATCCTTTGATCCCAACAAATGCTCACGTGATCCTGTAAAAGTATCTCATGATCCTGTGAAAGTATCTCGTAATCCTGTCAGAATACATTATAAAATACATTTTAATGCAAGAATTCAGTATTCTGTAACTAAATACATTTTCAAAGTATTCTTTTCATTACTGTGCAGAGATGCAGTTATGATGCTCTTTCCTTCCCTGTCTACCTATTCATTCATTCAATGCAAGGAAGTTTCACAGGATCACAAGATACTTTCACAGGATCACGAGATTTTTATGGGATCATGAGACAATTTACTTGCAAGGACCACGCCACAACAATGGTAAATGATTAAGATATTTATCGATGGTATGGATAGATGTGGTGGCTGGGTTCTTACAATGGGCGCTCTGCCTCAGGCAGTGAGCTCAGCCAATTCAGGACAGCCAAAACATGAATTAAGACGAGTAAAATATGCAATGAGAAGAGGCTGATTGAGGTAATGAACAAAGGAAAGATGGATGAGAAAGGACCTACAATAGAGGGTTGAAATTATGATAAGGAATGGCTGTCCAGGCCAGAATGAGGCAGCACAGATGTGAAATGTGGGTGGAGTAAGAGGAGATACTGGCCAATCAAAGGGAGTATACTGAACGGAAAGTGGATTGTTACTGGTGGAGTTAGAGGCAAACCATGAGAAGAGGTACAAAGGTGAAGGTTTGTATGGACTTAATTTGGAGTTGTGGTAGAAGAAATTAAGTTCCCTAACTGATCAGTGGTCAGAAGTGGACAAACAATTCAAGTGGATTTACTAGGGATTGTACAAGATGGAAGAGCTGAACTGACTAGAAGTAGAAAATTTGGAGTGGCAGAGAAAACTGGAACCGGGAGAACATGCATTTGCATAGTGTGATGAACGAACAGAGTAGGACCCATTGTTTATGAAGATATGCAAGAAGATAGCGAGCATGACGTGAGATAGTATGTAAGGATTTCTGCTATGTGTATACAAGTTAAGAGAGTGGGATTGCCTAGTTGAAGATGGTACCTGAGGTAGCAAAAGGAGGTGGAAGTTAGAGTTTGGTGCCAAGCATCTTAATTTCATAAAAGTAGGTGTGAGAGAGAGATGGCTATCATTTCGGTGACCTGGAGTTAGAGCAGCTCAAATGGCAAATTTATTCGAGAAGAAATTAAGGTGAATTGCAGTAACTGTGAGACTGCTGGAGAATGAGATAGAATAAATTATAATGACGCTTCTGGACAGCTCAGATCCCCAAAGGATGACTGGAATAACAATGGGGTAGAGTTCCAATGAAGCTGAAGACTGATCATCCAACTTGTGCCAGGGACTCTGTAGGCTATGCAGAAGCCAACTACTGTCCCTTGTAACTGCTGCGGAGATGTGTCATGAAGAGTGCAATGACTCGCAAGTGGTATTAAGAGCCACTTAATCATGAAGAGAAGTAGCGGATACAGTGTTGTTGAGGAGATAAGGGCTTTTCCATTGGGATGAAACAGATAATGTAGTTGTGATGACTGACAGGGATGAGGAGCTATATCTTAACCAGAATGCAGTTCGAGAGAAGCGAGAGCTGAGGGAGAATGGGTCGAGAGTGATGTGGAGAAACTATTGACATCAAAGGTCTTCTCCCTGAATGGAAGAACTAGAACCTTCACAGGAGATGTTCAGAGATGCACTTGTCTGCGCTGATAGTTGTGAGAGCATGTGCTTTGGCATGGGCACTGCGGCAGGAGGAGGGAGCGTGAAAACCTGAGTTGGAGGAAGCACAGCTCAAATCAATGAATTATTGCAAGGGTTGAGGAACAAATGAGCAGTGAGGTCCGAGGGCCAGCTCCAGCTCGTGGTGCCTAAGACGAGACTTAAAACCAGAGGAGACAGAGCTTTTTCTGTGGCTGGTCCAATGCTCTGCCTCCTCACGTCAAAACAGCTCCCACTGTGGAGTGTTTTAAGTCTCGCCTTAAGACCCACTTTTACTCTCTGTCTTTTAACTCTGCGTGAGTTGTATGGTCCTCTGTTGTCTTTTATGGATTTGTTCCTTTTGATTTTATTTGCTTGTTTTATTTGATTTTATTGTTTTATTGGTAATTGTTTTATTGCTTTTATATACATATTTATTATTTTAATTTTGCTATTTTATTCTAGTCTAAATGTTGATTTACTTAATTAGTTGTTTTTATTTATATGTGCAGCACTTTGGAAACTGCATTTGTTTGTGAAATGTGCTATATAAATAAAGTGGATTGGATTGGATTGGAAATGAAGGATGAGGGCCGAATGAGAGATGAAGGATGACGAGATGAGGGTCAAATGAGGGATAAGGGTCAAATCAGGGTCGGACAGAGGGGGTGAGGAGAGATGAAATGAGCATGATTAGCAAAAGCAGTACTAGCATGATAGACAAAGAGCCAAGGAAGCAATAATGACACAGTATGAGCAAATGTGAGATAGCAACACGTAAAAAACATTGGGGTGCTGGGTGGTTAGTGAGGGGGAAAGGGATGGAGCAGGAAGCCTGTGTGGTTGTAGCTGTTGTAGTTGTAAGTGAAGCAGCAGCAGTGGTGGCAGGTAGAGTGGTTGAAACTATCTTGCTAATGATGGCAGAATCAAGAGAAGCAGAAGAAAGAATGAAGGGATGCATGCGCGAGGTGATTCAGTAAAGTCTGCACAACAGACAGAAGGTTAATTTTAACAGCCACAAATCGTCATGGACTGGAAGGCATCGGACTGGGCATTTAGAGGTGTGGTTGAGGTGAGCTGTGGTTCGCTGGAAAGAAGAAGGAAGAGGCTGAGGCATGTTCCTGCTCCTAAATCTCAGTTAATCATATTAACTCCATTTTCTGGGGATCACAAGATATTTTCTTGGGATCACGTGATAGTTTCTCGGGATTGCAGAGTAGTTTCTCAGGATTCTCTTGAATTCCTCACCTGGCACCCTTGTGGGGCTCCGTAGTTCTGGCATGTTTCTGTAGTGATGAAATATCAAATGTATCCAAAGTTCTACAACAGTGCTACAACAGAGGAAACTTTAAGAGGAATCATTATCACATAACATTGGTGTGATCTTTGGACCCTTCATGAAAATCAAGCTGTGCAAGACTTATTTAATATTGTGCAGTTCTTCAAGGTGTAGTTGTCATCACAGACAAGTCTCATATAGTACAATATTCATTTTAGCTGCTTCCATCTGTATTTAATATTATTGGCCTTTAGAATGTTGTCATCTGAAACTCTAATTTTAACATGAAGGACATTAAGAATTACTCATTCAACCTATGTTTAGCCTATCCCCCTTCATCTTATTTTTAATTATTTTATTTAATTTTTAGTTAGTTTTATGCTTTTATCATTATTGTTTTCATGTGCTAGTATAATTCAATTATAGGCCTACATGTAGAGCTTTGTGCTTACCACTTAATTTTATGATGATAGGGCTTTGCTGTAAACCTTCAATATTTTATACCTTGCTTTCCCCAATGTAGATTTAGTTCAAACTGTGTCTGAACTTTAGAGATATTTTTCGCACCAGAGCACTTCCTCCAGAGTTTGTGTTTTCCAGATGTGGAGTGTACTTGTGAACACATTATGGCCAGACTGGCTAACACACACACTGTGCTGAAGTCATACAGCACCCAGGCGTCAGTACAAAGTGTCTCAACTCTGATTCAAACACAATATTACTGTTATTAAATTAAGATGCATTACGTGACAGGGTGATTAATATAAAGCATTAAAAAAGGTAGCAAACCATGTTACTTCCTTTTTTATTGATCTAAGTTTTGTGCTGTCAAAAATAATATAATCAATGCACCACAGGAATTGACATAACATAAGTTTTGACATTTTGGATTTGAACTGCAAATCTTCTGGTTTAGCATTTAAATAAAAACACATTTTGTTACTATTTACTGTTTCTATTGTTGTATTGTTGTATTGATGTTTGTAAGTAGAATTTTTACTTACTAACATTTGACTAAAATTGTATACTTTTTTGATAAACTACTAGATTCTTATTTACAGTATGTGGCTATTTTTGGCTGACTTTATAAGAAGTAGCCTATTCCATCAGTGTGAGAAAATAAAACCTCTATACTACTTCTATTGTGCATCAGTATCATAATTATCCTGGGACACAGTGATGCCAGCTCATTTCCTTGTCAACAGAGGAAGGGGGAACCAGATGGGGAGCTGTTCCTGTGCCTTGACTCCTGTACCACACAGAGGCTGCAGCAGCATTGGCCTAAGGACCTCTCTGACACCCGATTGTTTCCTGAGGTTTTGTGTACGGCCTTCCGAACCGGAAACTTTTGGGCACCCCCCAGAGATGAGCTCATGTGTGTGTGTATATGTGTGTGTGTGGGGGGGTGTGTATGTAGGGGTGTGTGTGTGTGTGTGTGTTTACTGTATGAATTGCTCTGGGACAGGGAATGATGTGGGATTGTTAGTAAAAATGCAGGAAGTTTTGCCAAACTAAATAAATAAATAGTCTAAATGAATAAATAGAATTTGGAAAGAAGCATCACAAACTGAATACTAAATAACAACACATTACATACAAATCAGCCTTATGATGTCCACAGTGCCACTGGTATTAGGCTAAAATGCATTGACATTTTCAGTAGACTTATGACTTCTAACTTATATTTCAGACAAGATGTCTAAATGTTTAACTATAGTGAGTGATACTTTCTGACATGCACTATGTTACAAGCATATTTAAAAGGAGACAATAGAACTTTCCACAGAAAAGTAGAAGTATAAAGAGGGAGTAACCCAAATCCATGGAGTAGCCCTAAAGCAACCAGTCATTGCACCATAGTGCTCTGCTGCCCCCTTGTGTTTTTAAAGCGACAGTATGTTAAATAAATAATATAGGACCGATGGTGGATTTATATAGTAGTAGGCTTACTATTTTTTCTTCATGGACATCGGACCCACGTAAGATATAGCCTGTTTTGTGTAAACTGAAATGTTCCAAATATTCACAATTTTATTTTGAAAGAACCAACCATATCGGTGGCCGGAAGTGACCTGTGTTATTATGCTAGCGATGTGTCATCTGCAGAGCAGAAGCTGCAAATATCGGAAAATATTAAAGTACATCTCGTTTGTCGATTAGAATCAAGCCTCCCTTTAAAGTAAAGTGAAAATACTATTTTAGACTGGATGTCTGTCCCGCGGGGAGACGTTTAAAAAAGAACCATATTGACAAGATAATCTTGGACAACTGGGTTAGCCTTAGCCACCAGGCTAATTGGGCTCAACCTTTCTCCCTCGGTCCTAACGGGACGGAAGAGAAATGTCTTGTAGCTTATTGGAGTTTTGTCGGCTCCAGGAGCTGAAAACTGTGCGGGACTTTTTGTTCCAAAGCCAGAAGACTGAGGTCGAGGAGGACAAAGCTCAAACAGGTAAGAAGTCCAAGTACAAATCTTGACTCGTTGTGAATTTTGCTTTGAAAACTTGTTATATAATATCTCGAGAAAAAGTGCGAAAAGGTAAGAGTGAAGGTCCCTGACAGTGGGCTAATGTGGTGACTCATCCCAAGTGGAGAAAGATAGGCTAAGTTTGTAAAGGGCGGCTGAAATAAACTAGGATTAGCCTCTTCCATTATTTGTTATGGTATATTGATTACAATAAGCGTCTATGATCTTTATGGACAGATGAGTTGACTTGGGACACCTCTGATTGGGAGTCTGCGTGGGACAATGATGGCAAAGAGGAGAATGCAGCAACACCCACTTCTACAGTATTTTTTCTCGTCTTCGTATGCATTTCAGCTTCAGCATTATTAAAGGCACCTACTGTAAAGATTTTGTTTTTATCAGGCAGAGGAGACTGTGGGGCAAACTGCTCCTGGCTGGCTACAGGACTGTGTTGTGGCTCTGTCACCCTGCTCGGATTTGCTGGTTGTGGCTCGTGAACAGAAGGCCATCTTCCTTTCAGGTGGTATATTCTCAGATAGTGATAATAAATACATCCATAAGAAGTATATAGTATATGGTATGTATGTAGGGGTGTGTGTGTGTGTGTGTGTGTGTGTAAGTATATAGTATATGGTATGTGTGTGTGTGTGTGTTTGTTTGTTTGTTTGTTTGTTTGTAGAATGTAAGTAATGACTCTGTCTTATAGCCAAGTGGCGCACAGATGACAGTGGCCGAGAGGAGATGACCCTGGCTGTATCCTGGTCTGGAACTCTTAGTAGTGAAGAAGGGTATGGGGGGAAAAAAGCTAATTGATGGATGAATACAAGAAACAGATGTATTAACTAATTGTATTTTGACAGAGAGTCTGTGAGCAGTGCCATTTGTATACCTCTGGCCAGTCAAAAAAGGTAGTCATGTTGTTGGGGTTGTGGTTATATAGTATGTACACAGAGATTTAGCATTAATTTTACTGTCTTTGTGAAGGAGCTCCACGGGGCGTCCTGACTGGACATGTGTGGTTGTGGGCTTTTCCTCTGGCTATATCCGCTTCTACACTGAGGTACATTAGTTCTTTTGCATGTTCCAATATCAAACACTTTGTCTTTTTCCATAAAAAATAAAATCAAAATGCTGTTCTTTCAGCATGGGGTTCTTCTGTTGGCTCAGCTGCTGCACGAGGACCCTGCGATAAAGCTTAAGTGCCGCACATATGAGATCCCTCGTCATCCCGGAGTAACAGAGCAGGTAACACAACCTCCTCTCTACTGTCAGCCCAGTCTGTTTAAATAACCTCACTGTGACAATATTGATTTGTTTTGCTCCAGCATGAGGAGCTGAGTATCCTCTATCCTGTTGCTCTGGTCACCATCGATGGCTTCAGCCTCTTTCAGTCTCTGCGAGCCTGCAGGAACCAGGTGGCGAGAGGTAGTGGTTTTGAGCATTTGTGTTTATAAACCTGCATTTCGACACAGTAAGCGACTTGTTATACACAATGTGTAAAGATAACATATTATGTTTACTGTTTACATGGTGTATGGATAGACATTGCAACAAAGCATTCAGGTATTTAAATGCATGTATTTATTGAGATCTTCTTCGGCACAAATTGCAATCTTAATAGCTATAAATGCTCATCTAGTAGTGATAGATTTTTTTAGTTAAAGCCTAGCCCAACCTATCGCTTTGGGGTAGAGAAACACAATAGCTATATATATTTTACACAGTCTTTTACACATTTAAAATTAGATTATTTTCTCTCCATTCATTTTCAGCTACTGCAGCAGGTAATGACGTTATTCAGCCCCCTCCTCTGGCTTATAAAAAGTGGGGTCTGCAGGAGATGGACAACATTGTGGATCACTGCAGTGTAGGTAAGTGATATAGATATGAAATACATACAGGAGTCACTATATTGTTCTTCAGTATGAGTAATAATTACTTGATTCTTGTGTTGTGGTCATAGTATAATCATTTATCTTTCCAGGTGTGATGGCGACATCTGTTTTTGACCAAATGAAGAATGCCTCTACTCTTGGAGGCTTCAATGCTTCAATTAAAGGCAGCCCTCCTGCCATGTCTCAGTACGTGACTGTGGGGAGTGGACCATACACAGGCTTCTTCTATGCAGTAGATGTAAGATTATAACATACTATAACCACTGATATATATATAATACTAAAATCACTTTAATATAATACAGATCAATCATAAGTGATTTTATATTTTCCATTTATGTCTGTAGGGCAACTCACAGCCTCTTTTGTCTCATGTGGCTATGGCTGTGGCTAGCAAACTTACATCAGCTCTTTTTAATGCAGCCAGGTATTTCATTTTTTAAGTTAAGAAACTGTTAAATTAATGTCTGAACACGTATAGTTCACAAAGATATAGTGAAAGTTATTATAGTGAAAGTTGTAGTGAAAGAAGCCTGACCTTTGCTTTGTTTTATGGTTGAACTTCAGTGGGTGGTTAGGTTGGAATAAGAATAAAAACAAAGCTGAAGAAGAAGTTGCTCAAAAACAAAAACCTAAAGTAGAACCTGCTACACCCCTTCCCATCAGGTAGTGTTTTTATCAATTTTATGTGATATGTTATATATGTGGACTCATTTTGCCATAGACTTTCACTAATATTTGGTCTCTCTAAGGTTTGGTCTCCCTGACTCTCGGCGCCATGGGGAGTCCATTTGCCTTTCCCCTTGCAACACGTTGGCCGGAGTGACTGATGATTTTGGTCGAGTTACTCTGTTAGACCTGGCCAGAGGAATTGCTATCCGAATGTGGAAAGGTGTGTACAGTTTACTGTTTTTAGTCTTAAAAGCTCTTTACGTGACTTTGTGTTGTAAAAAAAACATAGCTGGTTTGCAGTCCAGAGTGCAGAGATATGCATCACCTTCCTAGTACATTCCTAGCAAGCACCCTTCAATCCCTTCAATACTTTCATAGGATACTAAGAACAACTACCATGCTAACGGTGCACCAGTATTACTTTCTGGGTCACTGACAATAAAAATGTTTTATAATTAGATGCAGCACACAGCTATCTCAGTTTAACCCTCAGAGCTGCTTTTACAATATATCTGTAATGGGGCAAAATATGAAGAAAAAGTGTAGTGTATAGTGAGTCCCTTTAATTACGTTTTTTCATTGATGCTTGGTATGTAATCTGTAATACAGGTTATCGAGATGCACAGTTGGGTTGGATGCAGATTGCAGAGGAACGAGGTATTCGGGAAGCCTCCTCTGCTCGCACCCCCAAGAGACATGCCCTGTTCTTAGTCATTTATGCCCCAAGAAGAGGAATCCTGGAGGTCTGGGCAATGCAGCGTGGACCAAGAGTTGGAGCATTTAATGTGGGAAAACACTGCAGGTATTTGCTATTCTCAGTGATTTATCAAAAATAAATATACATAATTTGCACGCTAAAAAGTGTGTAATTGTGGTGTTATTGGTAGATTACTTTATGCTGGCTATCGTCTGATGGGCGTGAACAGTGTGACCAGTCAGGGTTGGCAGCTCCACACGCAGCAGGTCTGTCTCCTGGACCCCACCAACGGAGCACTGAGGACTGTCAACATTCCTTTCCACTTGGCTCTCAGGTCAGTTCCCATGACGATATGCAAATCAATTAAGTATGGGTGATCCTCAAAGTTATTGATTTTTTTCTACCTTAGTGACAAGAAGAGTGAACGGGCCAAAGATATGCACCTTTTAAAGAAATTTACCACTTTGCTTAAGAGCAGAGATCTGGAACCTGGTGAGATTTAACTGCACTGTAAAGAGTGTTTTTTGTGAGAGTTTGTAAAATGTTCATGTTTTATTTGTAGATATTTTGGAGAGTGAAGCTGAAAGTTTGCTGCTTGATATTAAGCACCCTGCCATTAAAAAACAGGTAAACGATTAGATAGCTGTATAAATGCATAGGTGTTCATATAAAAATGACATGTTAATGGCCTGTGTATTCTTTTAGGCTTTAGAGACTCTGCTGTCCCACAGGAGTGCCCCTGTTTCGTGCCTTGCTAACATCACTAGCACCTTACACGAAAGTTTCAAAAACCAAGGTGGGGTTTAAGTAATAATGACATTTTTTCTTATCTTGTTTTTAATTCCATTATATCTGTTTTGTCTTGCTTTTCTTCAGATCCAGATCAAGTTGATGAAACATTACTCCAGTTTTGCTCTTCACAGTTAAAACTGCTGAGACTTTTTTGTGACATTCAAGACTTAAACTCCTGCACAGACTCTACAGAATTCTCCCCAGAAGTAAACAACTAAATCCTATTAATTTTAATTCTGTGTCTATGTTAGTTTGACATGTTTTGTATTTTCTTCAGACTGATTCTCTTGAGGGCATCAAAGCCGACCTGTCCCGCGTGAGCCTGATTTTGCAGCGCTATTCTCAGCTCCACACCAAACCCAGTGTTACATTTGCTCAGGACTCCCCAGACCTGCCCATGACAGTGCAGGCCTTTCTCTCACACATGGAGTGCACAGAGGAGGGTGCACTGATGGTCAACTGCAAAGAGGAGACTGAATGGAACCGGCTAGGTACATCACTTGATATGTTAATTGGAGATGTACTAGCTGTATTGCACTGTATGTGTTATTATCGTTTCATAATATCTGTGCAGGCAATTTCTTCTTTTGGAGCTCACTTTGTGGGAAAAATTCAATACATAAAGTTTGTGAAACACTAGAGCAGGCTGGGATCACTCCACAACAGTTATTGGTATGTGACATTATGCTAGTATATGATTAACCTGTTTGATGTTGTCTTAGCAGTGCATTTATATGTTAATGTGTGATGTGTTTTTCTTAGTCTCTGTTGCTGAGCATGTGGTTGCTGAGGGAGAAGGAGATACTTCAGAAACCTGAGGAGATGGTTCAAAATCTACACACTTTACTTGTAACACTCAGCAATATGAAGGGTTTTTATCATTAAGTCATATTAAATATCATTCACTATTTAAAGATTTACATAGAATCACTATTCTGTTGATGAATATCAATATTATTGATTGCTCAATAGGTGCAGTTGAGGAAACATGGGACACACAATCTATCTCCCCCTGGTGGCAGCAGGTCCGCAACACTTGTGTCCAGTCCCATAATGCAGCAGCTGCTCTTTTGGCTGCATTTGTGGCCCATCGTGCTGCTAAGGCCAGTATAACAAGCAGAGCTGATATCAAGGTAAGATATCACCCAGATGTACTGAATTAAAAGGAAAATATTGTGACTGTGTTTTGCTGACAGTTGCAGGCGGAGTGGGAAGCCGTGTCTCTGGAGCTGGAGCAATGGGCGGTGTGTGTGCGTCAGCTCGAGGATGTGCTGGTGCTGCAGACTCTGCTGCTCCTGCCTCCTCCTCAGGGAACCACAGGGAGCGCTGTAACCCAGTGCTCTATTAAAACACTCTTAGAAGGAGGCGCTGGTGAGGTCTACAAAAGCTTCAAATATATTTTGAACATTTTACCAGTTATACTACACACTAAATGTGTTATTTATCTCTCTCTCTCTTATTTATATACATACAGGTGGAGTTGCAGACAGTGTCTCAAAGTGGGTATTTAGACACAACTTAGCCCCCGAGCAACTAATGGAAATCCTTGATATAAAAGACAAAGAGACTGAACAAGAAACGGATGAAAACAAAAGTCAAGGTGACAAAGGTGAAGGTTAGTAACAACATGAGCAGTTTGACACTGCCACATGCATGGAGAAATGATTACAACTTAAATGTGACTGCAGTTAAAATACATGGATATGTTCTCTTTTAGAGCTGTTAGTTGCATTGTGTAAGCGCTTTCCAAACTCCCTCGCTCCAGACCTGCTCTTCGCTCACTGTTGTTGGGAATATGTGGTGCAGTGGAATAAGGACCCAGAGGTGCAACAATCATACATCAACAATCCTCTACTAATTTTTTTGTTTTGTTTTTTTTGTTAAGGTTCTCATTTCAATTCTGTTTCAAAACTTAAACCAACATCACAAATCTGACACTTTACAGGAGGGACGTTATTTGTCTTGGGCTGTTGAACACCTAAAGCTGATCTCCAATGCACATATTCAACTAGGTATCTGTAATTTCTCCTGTTTTATTCATAATAACATTCAACTACACCCTCAAACCATTTTCTTTTATATTTCTAGGTATTTCATTAATGATGTGGAGTACATTTATTGTCAAGCGGTTTTCTTCAACTGCCTTTCTTATGGAGAAAGTATGCTATGAGCATTCATTATCTAATGAAGATTTCATTTAATTCAAACCCAAATTATGCCATCTTTTTTCTTGTAGGTTGGAAAAGCACCCAAAGACCGGTTATGTCGGCGGGTATTTGTCTCTCTTTACACCTGAGAATGTTTTATTTTTAGATTATTTGTCATGACAAATGTCTGTGTTCAGGATGTGGGGATGGGAGACAAAGCAGTGACATCTTTCCTTGGCAGTTGTGTCCAGTTGCTGCAGATCCTGATGGAGGTGACTGGACAATTGGTTAAGAATGAATACCATTTGTCATTTTTAAAATACTTTGTAAGTAATTGTACTCCGAGACTTAGCATGGAGACTGGGCAGTGCCTGAATTTGAATGCAGCATGGCCAGCCCAAGCAGTTTTGGAAAATATAATTATTGTGGTTTGAATATTAATATTGTATTTTAACTAACATCTCTAATCAATACTCAGAATTGGGGATATTTTTGGCTGTTATTGTACTTTCAGAACTTGTGAAATTGAAATGTCTGGAGTGTTTTAGTTTAATTTAATCAAAGAAAGTGACAAAGCGTCTTCTTAAGTTTTGTGTATCTGTTTGCAGGCTGACTCTGCAGTGGAGGAGATTGCAGCTCCTGAGTTTTCTGTGGAGGAGGTGTGGAGTGGAGCTGAGGGTCCAGCCTCCATTGCAGAGCTGGCCTTGGAGCAGAGGGGAGTCCACTACCCCCTGGTTCAGCATCACTGTCTGCTGGCCTCTCTGCTGCACACGGCTATGACCTTCAGTATGAAAGTCAAACCACTCAGTTTGTTTGACAGCAAGGTAGACATCTTTCTGTATTAACATCCCAAAATAAACACCACAGCATGAGTGAATATTAATGCATGTGGCGTCTTTATAGGGTAAGAATGCTTTCTTCAGAGATCTAACAACCATCCAGCTGATGCCCAACGGAGATATGGATCCTGCAATTGTCTCGCTGCGTCAAGATGTAAGACCAATTTTACAAATAAATAAATTTAATAATTGCAGATAATAGTAGTGGAAGTAGAAGTATTTATTGCCATTCTGTGGAAAATGTTTTGTTTTTTCTTGTAACAGTTCCTTCTGCGAGTATTGACCAGCTGGGTACAGGCTATCGATACCCCATCCTCCTCCTCAGACTCTGGCCCCTCCCCTCTTCCATCCAATGGGCCAATGGCTGACTGGTGGCCCTCACTGTGTCTAGACCTGGGCTCTCTGCTGCAGGTCAACCCAGACATCCTACGGCGCCATCATGTGTATGAACTCTACAATCAGGGTCTAGACCTCAGAGCTGAACGGGTACAGAAAAATAAATATGATTTATGTGTTTCTTGCCCATTTTTTATATAGCTACTTAATACTATTGTGTAATGAAAAGCTGGCAAGTAAGGGTTTTGTTTTTAACCCAGCAGTATGTTTAACATTTGCTGCGTCTTCTCAGGTGATGTTGGAGGTGGAAGATAAAGACGTGCTGGGCTCTCAATTGTTGGTTCTGACTGGACAGAGACTGAGCTATTCTCTGCTGCACAGTCAGAGTCAAACACAGCCTGCCATGGAGCTGCTGGCCCGCCTGCCTCCCACCCTCTGCACATGGCTCAAAGCTATGGTGAGTCTTGTTTAGGTGAATAGTTGTATCTAATACAGTTAATGTTCTTATAGGTGATGATTTATTTATTGTTCAGGACCCCAGTGAGCTGCGTTGTCCCGCTGTGCCCTTGTCTCAGACCGGCAGGCTGATCAGTCGCTTGACTGAGATCCTCCCAGAGAACCACGCTCAGTACAGCCTTGCCCTGCACCTTCTGGAGGCTGTGGAGGCTCTGTCCATTAATGATTGACCCAAGACAAACATTAGAACCACAATATAAAGTTGTTTTATAAAAGATCTGGAGACTGGGCAACATCCTCTGTATCATGTTTAAATTGTTGCTATTTGAATTGTGTTAACACATGGAATGTGGACCTGTGTTACCAGCCAGGTGTTCAGTTTTCATGTTGCATATCTGTAAACCTTTGCAAACATTCAAATGGTCTTTTACTGTTATTTTTGTGTTATGTTCAAAACTTTCTGCAATACAGAAAACAAAACATCAGTGTCTGGCTGGTAATAATGGAAACAGCTTTTAACCCTTTTAATGTCAATTTTGTGCATGTATAAAAGGTAACACTTGTGTTGGGTTTTTCCATGTACGTATCTTCTAAATTTCTTGCTCACTACTTTAACTCTTGAGTGCCATATGTTTCATTTATCTCTTTGCTCTTGACTGGTGTAAGGACAGATGTATTATAAAAAAAACATATTTTTATTTATATATGCAGACAGTTCTGTACTAGCTGTGCCTGTACATCCCTCTATTCTGTAGTTTAACATGCATCTTCTCACACAAGGCTAATCAGTGCAGAATAAAGAGGTTTCTCAAAAACATGTATTCATTTCTTCCATACACCATAAACAATTTCACTTTCCAGCTCTATCTTGAAGACCTCTGTATCAATCAATGCCTTTCTCATTACAATTATAACAAAAAGAATAGGGCTTGCTCTTTACCAACCCACATTCAAAAGATATCACCAACATTTTTTTGAACATATTTTACAAATAGCTCACTACTGGAGTCACACAGTGACATTTATAAAATTGATAAATGTTCCTTCAGACTTTAATTTATACTGCCTAAACAAATAAAGGCACCTCCTTTTGACCAAACCTAAAGCCTCTAATAATTTCAGTGAGGGACTATTTGGAGAGTTCTTGGGCTATAAAGTGTGTATGCCAGACTCATAATCTTGCAAATAGTGTTTCTGGTTAAATCACAAAATAATTGGACTTATTTCTCCCAATATACCTGTATGTGAGTTTTGTTTAGCTGGGGTCAAGAGGTCACTGAGTTTGTGACAGGACAGTCTGGCAGCGGGGGCATAGACAGTCTGTAGTATCTGAGGTGAAGCGCCTGCACCTCGGGCAGCGGGCAGCGGAGGAGGGCACCACGGCAATACTGTAAGGACTGTCTTCACGGATCATTCCGCCTACAAATAAACATCAATTAATGCTAAGATCAAGTCCATACTGCCTATAATATTAATAAGAACATTAAAAAGTAAGACCCTTACCCTCCAGGTTAATGAGAAATGTCCCATGACACCGCAAAGCATCAGAAGGCAGGTCCCGGGGCAGCTCACTGGTGAGGTTTACTTTAGCACACATCATCAGTTCAGCTAGCTGAGAGGTGGTGGAGATCGGCTCCTCTTGTAGAGACTTGAGTGTGAAACAGGAGATTATTCATTCATAAATGGACTGTTTAAAAAAACAGTCACACATATCGCTTACCTCCATGAGCTCAAACATCAGGCCCGGCCCTATGGCTATTGTGAGGTCGTACTGAGCAGCATTTTTCCCTGGAATCGTCGAGAGGAAAGAGTCTCGAATAGCACAAGCTCCTTCCACTGCCTCCTCCAGTCCAGGCCGCTTCCACACAGAACTGCTCTTGATCCAACCACTTTTAAACACAGTCTCTCCTTCTGTAAAAAATAAATGATTGTATTTAAATGTTATCTTGAACAAGCAGAGTCATGCAGTACCACTTAGGGAACATGTACCGTCATGTCCAGGTGCATGGAGATACACCTCTTCTGCCAGGTGTGGGAGGATGGGGGCTATAGATCTGGTCACACCATCTAAAATTTCCTCTAAAGCCGTTTGACATGACCTTCTTCCCAAAGAGTCTTCTGGGTCACAGTAAAGCCTAAAAACGGTTTAGTGAATTACAAAAGTACCAATACACAATATTTGTACTGTCAGTGCATTGCAATACCTGTCTTTAATTATGCTAAAATAAAAATTAGAGAGGTCTCTGCTGATAAAAGCTTGGAGGAGACGTATGACACGACCCGCATCAAATTCACTATAGGCATCAGTCACCTGAACAAACAAACAAATGCACATATTTTTTTGACATTTCCCATAACAAGAGAAAAGTTGTGTTTGTAAAAATATGATCACTTTTTTGTCAAAATGTGTCACACCTTGATGCTGTAGTCCCGCACCAGGTGGAGCATATACTGATCTATGTAGTGCATCTCTTTGGGGTCCACAGCTTGAGTGCGTGGGTCAAAGCTGTATACGTTTCCAAGTAGAAACTTCAAAGTGTTCCTCAACTGCCATCAACATATTAGACAAATAGCTCAAATATAAAGGAATATAAAGACTAAACCATAAGAATAAACTATGTCATCATACTGTACTACCTTGTTGATGCTTTCTTTGGCTGAGTTAAGAGAACTGGGTCCTATTTGAACCTCAGAGAAGACATTGGACTCTGCAACCCACCATCGAAGAACATCAGCCCCATACGCAGGCATGCTGGGGTCCTGACCAAAAGATCATTAGATTAGAGCTTTGTGTTGAAATATATTAAAAGAACAAATATATAATTACAAGAATACCTTTCCTCCATTAATTACAGTGTCAGGGTCCACAACATTGCCCAAAGATTTTGACATCTTCTCTCCCTTCTCACTGACAGCAAAACCATGGACCACAAGAGACCTATGAATACACATAGCCCAAAGCATTGTACTATTGTACTGTAATCAATGCATTTTTATTAACTTCACATTATGATGGGGATATAATACTGACTTGTACGGTGCCTTGTTCCTCACAGCTACACTAGTTAGAAGTGAGGACTGGAACCATCCTCCAAGCTGGTCCTTCCCCTCTATGTACACATCCGCCCTGGAGTCAGACTCTAAACAAAATCAAAAATATAAAATGAAAAACATTTTATGCACATGGTTTAAACTAGCGAGGGAGAAAAGGGGGAAGAAAATAGGCCTCAGCTGTTAGTTAGTACAAAAATACATACATGAAGTAGTACAAGAGCAGTAATAAAAAGCTGAAAAAGCGCAGCATTTTCCACAAATAGGAAAACAGTGCAAGACAGTAAAATATAGATAAGGAACTCCAGCCATTTGTGCAAAGTGTATTTTATACAAAATATGTCTGTAGCATGCACATAACTGAACTGAACCAACTACAAATTCAAGTGTTTTGAAGGAGTATTCTGCTATATTTCTATGTTAGACATATCATGTTTTTGCACCTTTTCCCTACTGTCCAATGACAGTGTGGATAGAGCACAAGGGAAGACCTGAGTGAAAATAAAGAGTAAGGGGAGAAGACTAGCTCTTGTTTATTAAACCTGTGTTCAAAGGACTACGCAGTCGAGAAGAGAGCCAGCCCAGACGTGACTCTGGCTCCTCAGTCTCCTCCTCCATCTCTTCTAAAAATGACACAAAATAATAAAATGCGTGCACGATGGCATCACAAATGTGTCTAAAACTCTCTTGACATTTCATATACATCATGTGGAAAATATTCATAAATAATTAACAATTTAGCAAGCCATGTCAACGTAAATGGCCTAAGATGTTTAACCTTCTAGTACTGCAGCCCACGAGGCTCCACTGTCAAACCAGATGTCCAGCACATCCTCTCCACGTACATACTCAGACAGAGAACCAGCTTTGCTCTGAGAAAACACAAAAAAATAACAAAAATCTGGTAACAAACAAACATAGAAATTTAATATTGAACTTTAAAATTACTGACTGACCTTTTTCAGGACATTTGAAGGCAACAGTGTCTCAATGGGAAGTTCCCACCAACAGTCACTGCCTTTTTCCTTAAACAGTGATGCTATGTGAGATACAGTGTGTCTGCAAAAACAAGCAAATTTACAAGTTTGACGAAATGTGTCCTAGCAACAGGTGGGTCAAAAATGCATTTACTTGTTAATAAGAGGATCTCCGGTCTCTTTATGGTAGAAGACTGGGATAGGGACTCCCCAGCTCCTCTGTCGGGAGATGCACCAATATGTCCTTCTGTCCAACATGGCCATCATGCTGCCGCGGGCTGACTCGGGCAGGATACGCACCTTCTGAAGAACATCCTAAGAAAAGGAACATTTTATTGAAGATGACATGTTATGCTTTTTTCAGGTATTTAGTTTGGAACTATAAGTAAGTAGACCATTATTTTATATTTTGTAAACCACAATATTGGCTTAAATATAATCATAGAAACAGGTATATTGACTTCCTGTTCAAAACTGCAAATCTGATAGGCCTCCATTCTTCATAGTAGTAGTATTTTAAAAGTTTGGTTTATACATGTATGTTGTTTGTTCAGTAAAAACTTGAGTTGGATTTGTCTGCGAGTGAAGATAGGGGTAAGTGAGTAATCCTGTTTTGTATTGTGTATTCAAACATGTATGAGTCAATCAAAATAAAGGAATGAAAGTTTCATAAATTTAATTTTGCCTATATCACCTTTAACATACACTCACTTTACCTTTGCCTTGTCTTTGAGCGTTGCTGTGTTGATAAACCACTGTTTGCTGGGTCTGATCACGACAGGCTGTTTAGTCCTCCAGTCGTATGGATAGCTGTGTATGCACTGCTCCTCTTTGACGAGACTGCCACCCTCCTTCAGCATGGAGATCACTGATACAGAAGGAAGAGATAATTAACTCCATTAAACAAATACAGAGAAAAAACTGAGGCGATATAATCAAATTCTTACCTTTATTAGTTCCTTCGCTCATCACAGAAAGACTCTGCAGCTCAGAACCAGCCAGCTCAGTGAACTTCCCATCTTCATCCACTATACATTCCTAAACATCCACATAACATTTATGTAGAAAAATCACATCATCACAAAATGATACAATTAGTAAACAAAGTAAGCAAAGGCATACCACAGATAAGTTAAACTGTGAGGCCACACTGTAGTCCTCCATGCCATGAGCTGGAGCAGTGTGGACGAGTCCTGTCCCTTTGGCCATAGTCACATGATTGGCTGGCAGTAGAGGAACTTCTTTAGCTGAGATAGTGGGGTGTTCACAGACCCCCCCTTCGAGCTGGGAACCTGAGCAAAAACAGTCCCAACAGTATTGCTTAATTTGTTCAGGAACATTGTCTGATCCAGGACTTTTACAGGACTTACCTGTAAAAGTGGTAACTGTCTCCAGTCCTATGCCTAGAAGTGCTGACACATTGGCAAGACGCTCAGTGGCCAACAGGAGCAAATCACTATTATCTGCCCTTCTCACTACAGAATACCTACATGAGAAACAAGAACTTTTAACATATGGTTTCCAAATAAACCTATACCAATGATTCCAGTTTCATTTCATGTCCATAAAAATACAATCTCAGTTGACAATCTTAGCTTACTGGGCATTAGGCATGTAGCATATGGCCTGGTTAGCTGGAATGGTCCAAGGTTGGGTCGTCCACACCAACACAGAGACATTGTCCATGGCTGTTTAATGCAGACAGTTTGCATAGCAATTAGGCCATGTATCATGCACAATGTTTATAAGAATACTTATACAAAGATTAGTTTTACCTGCTTCTTTAGTGATACTTGGGGGTAACTTCACCACTGGAAACGTGGCATAGATAGCTCTACTTGCATGCTCAGGATTATACTCCAGCTCAGCTTCTGCTAAAGCCGTTCTACAGAATACGAGCACTGTAGTAACTATGATAATCCACAACAATAACAGTTTTCCAAATTGCTAAAATAGTAAAAGTACCTAGAAGAAGGAGACCAGAAAACTGGCTTATAGTCCTGGTATATGAGCCCCTGTAAATGCATATGATTGAGTGAATATTCCACTTAGATATACTTCAATGTAAAATAAATACTGACTCCTCACTTTACTGTGCATTTCCTGGAACACTTTGAGCTGAGCAGCCTCATAGGTGCCATCATAAGTGAAGTAGCACTGGTCCCAGTCAGCCATCACACCCCAACGTTGGAAGGCGGCTTTCTGTCGAGAGATGGCTTTCTCTGCAAACTCCCGAGCTGACAAAATAACAAGTACATAAGCAGATGTGCACAAAACTTACACTGTTGGTGTTTAGACTTTTATTTTTACCTTTCTGTCGAATCTGAAGGGGGGACAGACCACTAGTACTAAGCTCTCCTAGAGCCTTCAACTCAATGGGCAAACCATGGCAATCCCAACCAGGAATGTAGTGAACCTGTCGTCCCCTCAGCATCTCAAAGCGGTTACGGATGTCTTTAATGATCTGCATTAAACGACATTATAACATAAGTAATTTTAACTTACAATCATACATTTTGGTACTATTCAAAGCTTATTACTTTATTTAGTGCATGTCCAACATGAGGGTCCCCATTGGCATATGGAGGTCCATCATGAAGACAGAACTCTTTCTTGGCCTTCCTCTCTCTCTGCCAGGAGTACAACTCTGCAAACCCACAAGCCTAGAAACAGAGTCCAAGCTTACAAGTCCTGGTAACAAAACCCAGTTCGTATCATTGTCTTGTTGAGTCTATATTACCTGTTGGATCTCCACCTCTCTGTCCAGCAGTTTCTGTCCGACCAGCTTCATTGGAAAGTCCGTCCTGGGAAGAAGCACCGAGTCCCGATAGACGCCCTGCACAGAGGTAGGCTCTGCGGGCTGAGCGGAGCCTTCCCCGGCGCTAACTCCGTGACAGCGGCTGGAGCTGAGCGGCACAGCGCGGCGGAGGAGGCCGCCTCCTCCCTGTGACCTCCGGCTCCATCGCCCCAGCGTCTGGCTCACCACAGAAACCCGGCACAGCAGCATGTGCAGGCGGCAGGGCGCTGGGGCTGAAACACGACTCAAATAAAGCACTAATTTATCCCCTGAGGCAACGCGCACCTCAAACGTGTTTATATTCCGCCCTTCTACCTGCAATATGTTTCTTCCGGAAGAAAACCGTGCACAGGACAATTACGGGTAGCCACGACGACCAAAATACAAATGGCAAAATATGTGTAGTAAATGCAAATGGCCACACTGAGGAACTATTTCCCATTTACTACAAAATTTCGAGACATAAAAGCAATTTTAAAATTAATACAATTAATGCATTAATTAAAACTATCAAAATGAGTGTATCATTACTGAAGGGTAATTGTTTTTGTAGAATTATCTTGTATTACTTGATTACTCAGTTGGCCTTTTAGGTCTAGGCCTAATATATAGGTTAAAACTGTCAAAGGGCAATGGGTTTTTATCAGTGTTCTTTCTTACACTATTATTAGGAAAAGATACATTTTTGAGTAAAAAAATGCATGGCAATGGCGATAGATGCTCTGCCTGAATCCTTCCAAATTTCCGATAGTCCCTGAACGCAGCTGATTTTGAGCAGGTGGACCTAGGTGTCTCTAATGAGGTCACACGGAGTATAAAACCCACGTGTGTGTCTCCCGTTTCATACAGCGCAGTCACTTCCAAGTACTACAGGATTTTGTCGCGACAGAGCTGAAGGCAGACAATCCAACAAGATGAACAAGTTGTGCCTAGTTTTCTTGGGAGTCTTGGTATTTGCGCTCCATCTCGCATCACAGGTAAGTAAATACATTTTGGGGACTCGTGAGGCCTCAGAGACGACTTTGTGTGCTGTAGTTGACTTCTGTTACTTTTCAATAGGCTATAGCTGAATGACTACTAACTATGGCTGCTTATATATCATGTCTGTGATAACAGGTTCAGGCTCAGAACGCCACAGTGGCTCCCAAGAACGCAAACACGACCACGGTGGCTTTGGCCACAACAATGGGCCACCACAACACGACAGGGAACTCTACTCAGGACAAGAGCGCCGGGGGGAGGACGGAGGTGTGTGTGCTGCTGCTCCCGCTGGCTCTAGGGCTCCTTCACGGTTGGTCCTAAAAAGGCCAGCGGACTGGATCTTTGCACTGGACTCTCAACGCCAACAATGAGCTGGATATCGTTGCAAGTGTGCTTTTATAAGGTATTTGTATTGAATCCACGCTTTCCTGGAGTTTGAAGGAGCGCGTGAAGCCCAGTGCCCAGTTCCATCACGCGCATGAAGCCCGCGCGCCCCGCTGTGTCCCGCAGAAGCGGCTCTAGATGGACTACATTCCTATGCAGGAAATGATCGTGTCTGTAACACAGGCTACCATGTACCCACTGAAATGTATACTTGAGCCTAGGCTTTTAGCCCCAATGATTGTATGTTAAAGATTTTAAATTTTGTAATGGCTAAGATGAAAATGTACACTTATTTTGCTTTTTTGGAGCGAATTTTGTAAGTCCAATAAAGACGCAACTGTAAACCACTTGAACTTGTCCTAGTTGTCAGGTTTTGTCATGTGCTGCACTATAGCCAGAGCTTTCCTTATGCATTAACTATGGGCCTTTTAAAACTTTAGCCCTAGAAAATATTTGATACCGGTATTTAATTCTACAATAAATGCTTACGTAGGACTACGTGCAACAAACTAATTTCCTATAGGCGTAATTCACAATTATCTAACGTTGATGCCATGGAAACTTTTTTAAAATTGCTCAATTTCTATAAATGGTTGACTACTCCTTCAAAACTGCTTCTTACACTGCCACAACTGCTGCCATGGTAACAGTTGTCAGTAAACGGAAGGATGAGTGAAACCCCTAGCATTATTCATGAGTAGATCATGGTACAGGTCAACTGTTTTGTGGCTTCCCATCAAAGAAGCTGATGGTGTATGTGTAAAATTCACCTGTCCACCCCTACCAAAGCAAGTCCACTGTGGATCAACGGGAATTGTACCCAACCTGATCACATGACAATGCCTGTATTGTATAGCTGATCTTGTCTTTCACAAAAATAAATAGGATTAGGAGCAACCCTTTGTGAATGGGGTTCTCATCATCTTGGCCTGCTTTAGTCCTCCACACCTATACAGTTTTCAACACTTTCAGTCATTTCATCTGAAAAACAGGGCTTGGCAGTGGGCACATTCCTACAGGTGCTCCTTGAAACATGAGCATCAGTCGAGTGTGGTGGTCAAAGAGAAGAGGTCTGCTTTTGCTGACCACCAGAGTGTAACCACTTAAAACCCCCTTTTCCTGTCACCCTCCCCCTGATAAAATGAAACAAGAAACCCCATGTAGGTTAGGTTTATGTTATTTGGGAGAGGAGGTAGTGTAGGGTAAATAACAAAGAAATAAAAGGGGTGGGATTGAATCAGACAGGTGAAAGACATTCAGGACACAGATGACTTTGCATTCCACAAATTCTCCAAATGTTACACTACATTCACAACTGAAGACCGATGTTTGTATTCCCACAGATTAACTCAAAGAGCTATGAATAAGTAAAAAGCCATCTGGTAATGAGAGCAGATAGTTGCATCATCATGACTATGAGTTACCAGCAGGCCCAAAGCTACTCTTACATGTGCTGTAATCTATTCTATTTTACTGGGGGCATTACCTTGCCTGATCTGACAGTCAAGTATTGGACTGGACTACAGGGACAATAATGTGCACCGTAATCACAACAGCTTGAACCCAGCAGGAAAACTGGCTATTTGTTTAATAAATATAAAAACATAATAAAATATTGATATAGAATAGCCAAAATCACATTTTTTGTTGAGAGTTTTTTTTCTTGAATAGACTTATGCTTCCAATCTTTCTAAACAAGGAACAGTGGTATAGTCTTATTAGTGGATCTTTCAAACATGAACTGAAGCTTATGAGTTGACTCGAAACTCCAGGGTGGTTTTTTGTTCCTCTGGCCTTGACTTGCTGGGAATGTGTCAGATGTCACTGAATTGCTTTGATAAAATGCAGATCCATTCAAAGCATGTGCTCTTAAAATAAATAATCCTATAATGTCCACTAATACAATGTCTGTATTTAGACAAAACATTACTGTACTACAGGGGTGCCCAAACTCTTTTCACCAAGGGCCATATCTTGAAAAATATTCAACATGGAGGGCCACAGACCAGTGGTCAATACAGTGGATAATTCAGATGGGTGCATTTAACATACTTTAAATAAGGCTTGAAATATTATTATTAGGTCTGTATGACAATGCAATATGATGTTATTTAGGTTAAATTGGAAGGATTACTCAAATTTGCCATAAAAAGTACTGATTATGATCAATTAGGCCAGTTTTAGTGTGGACACCCCTGCTGTACTTTGCCTTTTTTGCTTTGTTGCCTCTGATTTCCTGTGACTGCCTTTTTTGCTTTGTTGCCTCTGATTTCCTGTGACTATACAGGGAAGTTTCATACCTTCACAAGGAACTGATAGTTGAAATTAAAGAAGGAAGCTGAAAAGGAAATGACATGTTAGCACTTTATTATTATGCGGTAGAGTGTAAATGTTACATAAAGAATAAACGTGATTCTGGGTTTTATGGACAGCCACTATAATATGTCTTATAACTTTGTACAGTATGTTCCCTTATCTTTAGGCATCGCTCACTGCCCTCAATGGGTTCTTCAAAGTCACTGATGGAGGGAAAAGCAACCCTCTGTTCGATCCATTGGGCAACAGACAGGAGCCTCTTGTCCTGAAGTGCTGGAGCGATGAGCTGAAGTCCAATGGGAAGGCCTCTCCTGGACAGAGCCGTTGGTATCGAAATAGCTGATAGACCTACACAGACAATACAACTAATGAGGAAAGCCTTTAAGGGTAGTTTGAATAGAGCATTAATTGTACTCCAAATCTGTACTTTGCAGTTTTGTTTAGTACTATTACTTTTAGCTGTTAATAATTGATAAGTGATTCCTGATTCTGTATTGGGCTTACAAGCTTGTCAACTCTCTCAAAAAGCTACAGTGTTGTAATTCATTCCACAACTGGGTGGTAAGATACTTCTTCAAACACAGCTGCTTTGAGGTAGACTGAAGGAAGGAAGTCTACCACCCTGCAACCATCAACAAATCCTGAGTCTCTCTACATTTTACATTTTTAAAGTATATAGTGAAAACCAACTACTTCAGTAAAATTACTTTCCACAATTGGCAGGGGTCATTCTGTTTGAATACCTGCCAAGTTGACAGGTTGAGTGAAGACATCTTCCTGTGAGCTGCGAGTTCGGTTATCTTCCTTTGTGAAATCAGAGTATCGAGTCGCATCTGACAGAGTGGTGGGAGTCAGCAGCACATCAACCCCAGAGTTAAAGACATGTTTAAAATCCTCTGTTATTAGACGTCTAACTTTCTGGGCCTTTAGGAAGTAATGCTCATAGCTCCTGGAAAAAAAAAAAAATAAATAATAATAATAATTATATATATATCCATCCATCCATCCATTTTCTTCCGCTTATCCGGGGCCGGGTCGCGGGGGCAGCAGTCTAAGCAGGGACTCCCAGACTTCCCTCACCCTGGACACGTCCTCCAGCTCCTCCGGTGGGACCCCAAGGCGTTCCCAGGCCAGCCGAGAGACATAGTCCCTCCAGCGTGTCCTGGGTCTTCCCCGGGGCCTCCTCCCGGTGGGACATGCCCAGAACACCTCCCTAGGGAGGCGTCCAGGAGGCATCCTGAGCAGATGCCCGAGCCACCTCAGCTGGTTCCTCTCAACGTGTAGGAGCAGCGGCTCTACTCCGAGCTCCTCCCGTGTGACCGAGCTCCTCACCCTATCCCTAAGGGTGCGCCCGGCCACTCTGCGGAGGAAGCCCATTTCAGCCGCTTGTATCTGCGATCTTGTCCTTTCGGTCATTACCCAAAGCTCATGACCATAGGTGAGGGTAGGAACGTAGATTGACCGGTAAATCGAGAGCTTCGCCTTCCGGCTCAGCTCCTTTTTTACCACAACGGACCGATACAGCGACCGCATCACTGCAGACGCTGCACCGATCCGCCTGTCAATCTCACGCTCCATCCTTCCCTCACTCGTGAACAAGACCCCGAGATACTTGAACTCCTCCACTTGGGGCAGAGACTCACCACCCACCCGGAGAGAGCAAACCACCTTTTTCCGGTCGAGAACCATGGCCTCGGATTTGGAGGAGCTGATTCTCATCCCAGCCGCTTCACACTCGGTTGCAAACCGCCCCAGTGCCTGCTGCAGGTCCTGGCTTGAAGAAGCCATCAGGACAACATCATCTGCAAACAGCAGAGATGAAATCCTGTGGTTCCCAAACCAGGCCCCCTCCGGCCCCTGGCTGCGCCTAGAAATTCTGTCCATAAATATAATGAACAGAACCGGTGACAAAGGGCAGCCCTGGCGGAGTCCAACATGCACTGGGAACAGGTCTGACTTACTGCCGGCAATGCGAACACAGCTCCTGCTCCGGTCATACAGGGACCGGACAGCCCTTAGCAAAGAGCCCCGGACCCCATACTCCCAGAGCACCCCCCAAAGGACACCACGAGGGACACGGTCGAATGCCTTCTCCAGATCCACAAAACACATGTGGACTGGTTGGGCATACTCCCATGAGCCCTCGAGGACCCGATGGAGAGTATAGAGCTGGTCCAGTGTTCCACGACCAGGACGAAAACCACACTGCTCCTCCTGAATCCGAGGTTCGACTATCGGTCGGATTCTCCTCTCCAGTACCCTGGAATAGACCTTACCGGGAAGGCTGAGGAGTGTGATTCCCCTGTAATTGGAACACACCCTCCGGTCCCCCTTCTTATACAGAGGGACCACCACCCCGGTCTGCCATTCCACAGGTACTGTCCCCGACCGCCACGCGATGTTGCAGAGACGTGTCAGCCAAGACAGTCCCACAACATCCAGAGACTTGAGGTACATAATATATATAATATATATAATATATATATATATATATATATATATATATATATATATATATATATATATATATATATATATATATATATATATATATAAAATATATATAATATATATATATATAATATATATATAATATATATATATATAATATATATATAATATATATATATATATATATAATATATATATATATATATATATATATATATATATATATATATATATATATATATAATATTCAGCTACAGCTATTATACAAAAACACTTTGATTTTCTCTGTCCTTACTGTTTAAGCAAGAAGTAGTTTCCAGACAGAATCCTTCCTCTCACTACATCATTGAAGCCCTCGTGTCGGGAGATGGCATACATGGTTTCAGTGGAGCTGTCCATTTCACTGCGATGTCCTAAGTACATTACACAAATTATCATCATCAATTCATAGTATAAGATCTTTTTGACTTGGAAGCATACCATATTTCAAAAGAATATGGACAAAATTTGTATTTGAGGTAAATATTTAATGGTTAATCATTGGAATATTCTACTCTGTTATTCTACTCTGTGTTTATTGAATCATAGCAGAACATCACAATGTGCTTCACATTATCTTTTTTATCATTAGCAAATAATAGAAGCTGCACCTGTAAATATAGAGTTTACATACCATATTCTAACCCATCAAAACGGGCCATGTTGGAGGCCACCTCAGTACAGCACAGGACGTGGTAACACACAATGGAGTATTGGGTGTGGGGGAGGGACACCAGCTCCACCCGGGCCCCGGCTCTCTCAAACATGTCTGCAACACGACTCCACTGCTCCACTGTCTCCATAGACAGGCCTGGAGCATGATATTCCTGACAGCACACAGCTCTTTGTTACTATAAATAGAGTTTATAATGGCCTTGTAACCTAATTTACAGTACAGTATCGGTGAATGTTGACTTACTTTAGGGATTCCCACACATAAGGCACTGACATCAACATCTTCAGGGATATGTGCAGATGATGACTGCGGCAGAATGGTGGTTGAGTCTTTTACATCAACACCTTGTAGAACATCTATGTGAAATACATAATATTTTGGTTGTCTTGTTGTTATCACGTGAAATGATTGGTGTAAGTCTAGTATACATGTTTTTGGTTCAATTACTAATGTGGTATATATATTTCCTTTAAGCCAAAGTTTGGAAGTATACATATAATACAAGTTCAGCTGAAATAAGTTTGTAGAAATTTGTCTTTGTCATTAGACACCTAGATACACATATACACATTTAAGGATTTCAATAGAAATATTTGATGCTGCAGTTCCTACCTAAGACCAAAGCTGCATCACCAACACTGCGAGTGATGATGCCTGGGACATCCAAAGAGTTGACAAGAGGAATAAGACCATGTCTGGACAATAAACCATAAGTCGGCTTCAGAGCCACAACACCACACAGTGCACCTGGGTTACGAGTGGAGCCTCCCGTGTCTGAACCAAGAGCTCTGCAAAAATAAATAAATAATAAAAATAAAGTAAAAATTAACTCAAATAATTTGAGGCAAACATTGAGTTAAAGGTGCATTATGTAACTTCACTCGTGGAAGATATGCTACCTGCAGTATGGCATTAAACTTCTCCATCTCCATTGAGACAAACAGGTAACACTAACAAGCCAAATTATATGTCAGATTTGGCTCACAGAAAAAATGCATGTTTTTCAAGGTATTTTTTAACACCTGTACTTGAATAATTGCAAGACAGATATGTTTAATGCCATACTGATACTATACTGTGGGCCTCTCCAGGCAACCCAATAACATTTCAATGGAGACAAGCAGGTGGCTTTCATTTGAAAAGTCATATCGTGCACCTTTAAGGAAGTATTTATTAGAGTCCTTACAGATAACTGGTGAGTGATGCTACAGCAGCTGCACTCCCACCTGAGCTCCCTCCAGTCACTACCCAGTCAGAGTTTGGGTCGAGACCTGTGTTTTCTCTGTATGGAGCAGCATAACTCCAGGGATTTCTCACTGGTCCAAATGCTCCATCTGTACTTCCCGATCTAAATTTAAATTATTAATTATTAAGCATAATACAATAATAACATAGCCAGAACACATTGATGTATCTTCAGATAAGACATAATACTTTTACCCCATAGCAAACTCATCCATGTTGGTTTTACCCAATAGGACAGCACCTTGGTCAAGCAACTTCTGCACAACAGTAGCATTGAATGGAGGAGTGTAGTCTGTACAAAAAAACAACAACACACAGTCTCTTATGTAAATTTGTGTTATTCATTACGTAGAACATTATGTGGAATTATGTAAACATTCTACAAAATTAGGGGGTAGATCCCAACCTTTGAGCATCCTGGAGGCACATGTTGTTTTGATATTCTGTGTGCTGAAGTTATCCTTGACTGCAAAAGGTATTCCATCTAACAAGCCTTTGGGAGAACCTGGATAATGCAAAATTCAAGTCTATATATCCAAAAGCATGTAAATATCCAATGAAAATACCAAGTTTATACCTTTCAGAAGTCTAGTTTCAGCTTCCTGCGCCTGTATCAAAGCTTGCTCCTCTGTCACTGAGATATAGGCATTTAAGTGTTGTGTTTTTTTTATTCGGTTCAGACATTTCCTACATAGATCAACAGGAGAGACTTTTCCCTCTCTAAGCGCTAAGGATGCCTGTGGAATAAAGTGTAAATGTATTAACATGAAACGCTATGACAAACACACAGGACTATAATCAGCAGTAGCTTTTACTACACTTGAATTACGCAGAACACTATATTTGAAAAAGAAATTATGTTCATACAAACCTCCTTTATTGTTAAGCTGAGCATAGTGAGAATATTTCATCGGATATTTCTTTATAATGTCATTAAAATATCAACAACCTTCGTTTGTGCCAGTATGTGCACTCCACGACGCTGCCATGTTTGTTTCCATTCCACTCACCAAACAACGTCTTCTCTGATTGGTTCGTAGCGGAAGACGCAGCGATGTGATTGGTCAATTTTGTCCCTGCGTCAAATTCACAGGACGTACGGAAGCGGCATGTTACAAGAAAGGAAATTTTCGAAGCCTCTCGTCTTTCTAAACAATCATTATGCTTTTTTTTTATATAAACAACTAAAGCTGCAGACGACGTAATTTTATTTGATTTTTTTAATCTGAGGGGAATTTTCGTTAAGAGCTTTCTGATACATTGGTTTTGACATAGCTAACAGTGTAGCTTTGTGGCTTTCCATTTATTTGCACTTTTAAAAGTTAAATAATGAGTAGATCTGTACATTTAATTTATAAAAGTAACACGTTGCCTTTTAAAAATAAGGCGTTATGTGTAAATTCAGTAGTTTCCAGACAGAGACAGTTCAGTACCACAAAGAGCTACTTGAACATAATGCCTGCCTGGGTCATTGATAAATATGGGGGTAATGATGTTCTAAGGTTCACCAAAAATGCTGCCTTTCCCATAATAAACTACCCCAATGAAGTGATTGTGAAAGTGTGTGCTGCAGGACTGAACCCTCTGGATGTCAGCATGAGAGGTAAGTTGTCTATCAGTAAGCTCTTGTGCAAAATTGATGTGTGAACATGATGGATGAAAATAACCTTGCAACCCTGTAATGGATGGGGATCAAATAATAGATAATTGTGATTATGTATTTGCAATATGATCATAAGAACCAGAAAAGAAGCTGAAATGTCTATTTTCTCTTTAATATACTCCAATAATGTAAACACCCTAAAGGTGTTTTTATCTGGCAGTTTTTGTCTCTTCACTTCCCATTTTCTAAAACTGATCACATACTCTAGAGGAATGGTAACAAAAAGTAAAAGAAAAGTAAAATCATGATTCACAGTCATATGATTCTTGAGAAGATGTCTGTGTCACAGTTATATCACAAAAATCAAAAACAAAAAATATATTATGACATCTCCACTGATGGATTTTATTTTTTTTAACATAAAGAGTATTATTCAGTTGGCCTACGTGTTTGTGATTTCTTAAATTCTGGTAATATTTCCTCACTAGAACCTGTGAAAGAGAGTGGTTTTGGGTGGGGTTGAAGTATGAACAGGAACAGGCACACACATTTCTAAGAATTTGGAACTATTAACTAATGTATTCATATTATTTAGGTTTTCAACTCCTAGTACGGATCTAGTCAAGTTGTTATAAAATAGTTTTATTATATTTGATATTTTATGACTGTTTCTCGCTTCTCTGTTTTTAGCTGGGTATGGTGCAGCAACACTGTCAATGAAAAGAGATCCTCTTAATATCAAACAAACAGGCAATGAGTTTCCACTGATTTTGGGAAGAGATGTGTCCGGGGTCATCATGGAGTGTGGCTTGGATGTCAAGTATTTCAAAGAGCGTGATGAGGTAAACAAATGCAGTGGACAGAAATGTAACCTCATCATTATACAAACAAACAAGCCCAGTGAATCATGTGCACATTTAGTATTTATATCAACTGTAACCCAAAGATGTGTTGAACCATTTATTCATTTATATTTGTTAAGCAAAGCACCATAATCACCCACACAACATTATGAAGAAGGTTGTTTTGGCTTCAGTTATAAATGCATTGTTTTGGCTTCACAGGTGTGGGCTGCTATTCCTCCATGGAAGCAAGGCAGTTTGGCTGAATTTGTGGTGTTGAGTGGCAATGAGGTATTACTCAAATACATAGTCAAGAGGTGGGCGATGTGCCAATCAGTGTTTCAGCATCTACATCACAATCATAATTTGATCACTATCCATGTAGTTATATGCCATTAATAGACAACTCAAGCTATCTTCTGCTTGTCAGACTTCACACTTTACCCTAGAAATCTCACTCAGAAAAAGACCGAGGCTGACTAATAAGGAAGGAAGTCAGTAAGGAAATGTGTACCATATATTTAACAGAGGCACTGAATCACAGTATAATGATTTCACCAAATAGAATTTTGTCTCAGGATCAGATCACATTTGCCATATTGTTCCAGCCCTAGACAATGCTTCTCCAAAGTGTTTACCTAAAATAATTTTGTTCTTGTGCTACGATGTAGAGGCAATTAATTGTTTAACATATTGTAATATTAAATGTGTTCAGAGTCAGATACAATGACTTGATATATGTTTTGTTTAAACACAAATAAACGCTATAATAATGTTCTAACTATGAAAGCCCATACATAATAGGCTATGCAATTGCATACTGCATACTACTGGTAATTGCTTATTCATTTTTGTATGTGTTATTCTTCTCAGATATCCCTCAAACCCAAATCACTAAACCATGTGGAAGCTGCATCTCTCCCATATGTAGCAAACACAGCCTGGTCAGTACTGGTCAACACTGGTGGACTCAATAAAGAGAACTGTGCAAATAAACGGTCAGTGAATACACATTTTTGAGTATTCTTTAATATAAATCCAGTTGGTGCTTTCTGTTGTCTTCTTGGTCCTAAAAACTATATTAACACTGGTATGTATGTTACAGGATTCTTATTCTTGGTGGCTCTGGAGGTGTGGGGACATTTGCCATACAGGTAATTTGATTATTTGAATATTTATTTATTGTAGTGTGTGTAAATTGACTACACATTGGATTATGCACTGAGGCAGCTGAGTGTCAGACTATCCCACTCTCCATTCTGTGACCTGAACGCTGTAGCTCACATTACAAGGTCATCAAATCAATAATGCATTTATCTGCTCCACAAACACTCCATTACAAGTCCCTACAGTTAGAGTCCTTAAGTCTTTCTTTACTTGTGTCTTTTGCTGTCTTTTTGCCAAAACACCATGTAAAACTTAGATTACAATGATACTACATTTATGAATCAAAACATTACTCAGACAGTTTTTGTTGTAGATGTTGAAGGCCTGGGGAGGACATGTGACTGTCACCTGTTCCCAGAATGCTGAGCACTTTGTCAGGGATCTGGGGGCAGACCATGTGGTAGACTATACGGCGGGACCAGTAGAGGAGCCCCTTAGAGCGCTGGAAAAGTAAATGTGTCACCAAAACACAGCACAGACTTTCCCTTTATGCATAAATGACACCTTTTTGTTTTGTTTCCATAGTGGTAAAATCTTTGTAGTTTCCGTCTCAGGCATACATCCCAACATCTATTTCATATCATCACAAATTTTCAGTTTAGGTGATTTACTTAATGAATTTCTTAGAATTCACACCATTTATTGAAGTTTTAAATTAACTATTTTAGTTCCAATCTGAAATCTCAAAATATGCATCTTTATTTCTGGTCAACAACAGTTTTAACACATTAATTACTATGTTTGCATGTATGTATTAATGTATTTATTATTTTTAGTATTAGTTGTGAGATATTATTACAATGTGTTTTCTGTGACAGATTTGACCTAATTCTTGACAACATTGGTGGTGACACAGAGCGCTGGGCACTGGAACTCCTGAAACCATGGACAGGTGCAAAGTATGTAACCCTCGTCACCCCTTTCCTCCAAAACACTGACCGACTCGGAATCGCAGATGGCATGATGCAGACCGCTGCTACCATGACAACTAAAGCCCTCAAGGTTAACTTAACTTTTAAATATTTACTGTATTATTCAAAGCTAGCTAAATTTTTAAAGCTTATTTGTTGTTTTCCAATCAAAAAGATACCAGGATTGTTTTGTTTTATTCACATGTTTCATTCCCCTGTGATCTATACTTGATTATTTAACATGTTTGGGTTGTCTCACTTGAGTGCTCAAAAATCACATAAAGAGCCTGAAAAGTGCCTAATATAACAATTATACTAACATATTAAGGAGCCTAATTTGAATTACTATGATTTGGTGTTTCTAGAACAGTCTCTTCGGCCTTTTTAATGTCTTCCTAACTTCAGCCGAACAGTGTTCACTTACAAAGTGAGTAATACTATACCTTAGCACAGTCGCTTCCTGTTGATTCATTAGAAAAGGAACTGTTGCCACATAGCATGGTAATTGTATGCCATTAGTTTGCTCATATCCACCATTATAAACCATTTTATTTTTTATCTATAAAATACACATGAATTTTCAGCCCGCCTTTGTACCCCCAGAGCTATGTGCTTGTGTCTACTCTTCCTGTCACTGAACCGCAGATTGGTGAAAACAGTCCCTAAAGCAAACACTGCAAAAGCGGTGCATTGGTGGTTTTTGCATCACTGCCACAAGACGCCACCTAATTTTACACTTGTGTCATAACCACAAATCCTGATGTTGTCACTGTTGTTAGTGTAGGTATTTTTGAATGATTACTCAGTTATATGGTAAATGGTAATTTTTAAATATAGCACTTTTTCCAACTTCAAGGCACGCAAAGTGCTTTACATCAAGGAACCACTCACTGATTCACACACACATTCATACACCACTGTACACAGACACTGGGAGCAAGGTGTCTTGCCCAAGGACACAACAGCAGCATTTATTTGTGGGAATCGCCCCACCAATTTATGGGTCAGTGGATATGGCCACTCTACCAATGATGTTTATGTTGGGACAAAGATTCAAACTGCCAACCTTCAACTCAGTGGACAAACACACCAAAACCAACTGAGCTACTGTCGCTCAGTAGTAACAGTAGCTCTAAGTAGCTCAGAATTTTTAAATCATAGGTTTTCAAACCTCTCTAGGAGCAGCACGTAGAGCAGCATGGTCTCACAGAGAGGATACCTAGATAGATATTATTTTCTTTTAATGAAAATATTTTTGGAGTGTATTTTCATACCATGATTTATTACCTTTTGATATGTGTAACATAATTTATCTCTATTGCCTTCTGTAAATTATTGTTCAGAGGATTGCAAACTGATTTGAAAATCTTATAGCACCATCTAGTGGGTAGTTTCCCCAATGCTCTAATCTAAATGAAAAGTTATATGTCCTGACTTCAAAAGAGTTGGTTCTTCTTTTGAGATTCATTCTAAATGGCAGCTTGTGACAATTTCCACTTAATTTATTTTCAGCATCTGTTAAAAGGAGTTCATTATCGATGGGGATTTTTTGCTCCAAGTGGCCCAGCACTCGACGAAATAAGAGAAATGGTGGATGAAGGACAGGTATGAAGTGACATATTTCACAAATCATGTTATTCAAAGTTCATATTCTTAGGTGTGATCAAATCAATCCATTGGTTAACTGTAGGCCTCACCTTACACATGATAATGAACTTTCCTGTTTGGTTCCTTAGATCCGACCTGTTGTAGAGGAGATCTTCAGTTTTTCCCAAGTTCCCAAGGCTTTTGAGAAGATGGAGAGAGGACATGCTCGAGGAAAGACAGTTGTCCAAATCAGTAAACCAGGAGATGTCTCATAGCATATAATATGCTGTGTTTTTGCTGCTTTACATGTACTTGAACCTATGACTACAAAACGGTCACATTTTCTGCTGTTTTTTTCTGTGTGGCTGTTGTACAAGAAAATTATTAATTTCCTTTGGAAGAGATTTATTTTCTCAATATGCCAATAATTTGATTTCTCTAATTTTTGTGGTGCTGAGAAAACAAAAAACACATTTATTTTCTCAATATGCCAATAATTTGATTTCTCTAATTTTTGTGGTGCTGAGAAAACAAAAAACACATCATAATTTGTTGTTATAAAATAATTACATTGATACATATTTTAAAATGAGATAATTTAACCTTTAATTTAAAAAAGTATACATACCACACTTCTGTAAATTTGGTATTTTTTATTTTATGAGAGCTGTGTCTTATATTTACATATTTACAGTCACAGTGGGCAGTGCTATTTTTGAAAATTGAATTACAAAATGCTTGTGTGTTCCATTTTATTCTATTTACAATCTTATGTTATAAAGTAAGTATCAAAATGTAAACACCTAAAAAAATATCAACATTTTATGAAAGGAAACACGTAAACCAAATTTACATATTGAATAAAGACGCAGGACTTCATGTTTGCAAGGCCTGGCATGCATAGAAGTACCACAAGAGGGAGATGAGTGCAGCAATGATACAGGGCAGAGTCCCACACACTGTAAACCATCAAGGTAGAGTGTTTGGTTTCAAATGACATAAGCAGGTCTTTAGGGTCCTGTTGGACATGCTTATGTAGAAAACTTAGATGATCTCTAAAATCCATCGCTGGTTCAATTTTCTTTTATCAAACTGGTTAAGAATGACTTGGTTCTTGTCAAACTGGTGTCCACCTGAAAGACAATGCCAGTTGTACATTAATAATAGTCATGCTATGATTTAGGGTGTTTTGTCCCGCTCTAGTCCTGGTTTAGTTGTGGTCTAGTCTTGATTTAGTTCCAAGATTAGTCCTAGTTTGGTTACAATTTTGAGGTGCTGAAGGCAATATTTGTTGCATTTCTTATTTCACACAAAAGATGGTGCTGTTGGATTAAACTGCAACAGCTTGTATATCCATTGACCTACATGCAATATGCAAGAGAAATAAATACCATGGAAAAATGACTCACCTTTGACCTCCAGGACCAGGTCGCGTTGCAGATGGCAGCGCACAAAACCATCAGGGGTGAAGTTCCACAGTTGGTTTTCTTTTCCTTTGTTGGGAGAGACACACAGGCGACTTCCTGCCATCAGCATACTGCCTGTGGTCTCCAGGAAACAGCCCTCCAACAACTACAGGCAAAAACAACAATGTCTTTTACTTTATATTTTTATGTGACTGTTTATATTAGCACTAAATATACCAAAATATCTAGCAATCAAACAATATATAAAGAATTCCATTGCAAAAACAGATATTATTAATACAACTGTTAAATGGATTTTATCAAGGAGGCATGGAATAATGTGGCTTATGAAAACATTGCTATGCAATAATTAACTTGCATGTCTTTGATAATTTTTTAAATGGCACTAACTGTTTTACAGTTGAACTCTTCATATAGTGGCCTCTTTAGTCAGATCTCTGGAGGATGCTTTGGCGTAATTGTTATTTCCTTTTCCATTGTCCTTACTGTCACACCCTTGTTCTCAGGTATTTAGCACATGCATTCAACAGACTAGAGTATATTACCAGTACTGTCCAGTAATAACTTACTGACCATTACCATAGTTTTAAGCAGTGGAATGTAACATGTGTTTATATATATATATATATATATATATATATATATATATATATATATATATACACACATTTTGTTTCTCTCTGTACCATGTTCTGTTTGCTTTGTAACAAGAAAAAAGAAAAGAGGCTGCATAATTATGCATGTGTACCTTGCAGGAGAGTTGTCCGTCCTGATAGAGCCACACCTGCTCCATGCCTCCAGTCTCCTCAATAGCTTGAACCCTCATCAGTTTTATGTCATCCAGAGTCCCAGTCAAAGAGAACAAATGTCCATTCTCTCTACTGCGCAGACGAAAATACTGCTCTTTCTGTTGGAAAAAAAACGTATAAACTGGCATTTTATAATAGGTGTAATTACATTAGTATTTTAATTACTTGAATTAATGGTCGCAAAGATCCTATCTGTTCCCATCCACTCAACTGACACCAGTTGTCCACTTGACCAGGCAACAGAAGTAACTGTCGACCGCTGTAGTTGCTGCCTTCATAGATAACCCACCTGTGAAAAAGTGGATATTGATAAAACTGTGATACAATAATTATTGTAATAACTGCAATTTCTTTAAGGTTTTAAACATTATTTTAGTAATTCCTTTATGGTAAAAAATACCCCAAGTAAAGGAAAAATTCAATAATTAAAGTAATGTCAGGAAGAGCGCCATTGAAATAATTATGCACGTACATTCCACCTTCCACCACCAGAGAGCGCACACATCCATCGTGTCCGGTCTTGCTCAAATTCACAACCCCATTTGACAACACTATCCTGCGGCCTTTACAGCCTGCCTTACTGAATAAGATTATGGAAGGCAAAGAAAACTCCTAAACAGAAAAAACAGGGTTAAGTAAATGAATCAGTTCCTAAAATGTGCATATATTGTTTATTACGTACGTGTCCAATTGTCTGTAGGGAGCGGATTATAGTGTCTTTAGATTGCAATCCCATAGCCTCTGTGTTGGGGTACTGTCCCTCCTCTAACACATGCATTCTTTGTTTGAACTGTGCCCCTTCATACATTACCCAGCTGGAACACAGAGGCACATGGGTTAAACATTCCCTTTTAAATGTCCGAGTAGCACATAAAATTTGTGTAGTGATTTTTCTGTGTTTGGGATCTACCTGCCGGACAACACTTTACAGGACCTGGGCACAAAGTCATCTAGAGTGTCCACACTATTCTCAAGAAGAACAAGTTGTCCCTGAAAGTCTGGCTCAGAAAATAACTGAATCTGAAAAACAAGGAAAAGGAAAGGTCAGGATACATCTATAAATAAAGTAATGAATAACACTTTATAATACAGCTTAATTATCCATAATAAAACATGAATAAGGAACAAATTTATAATGAACAAATAGTTTATTAAGAATGAAACTTAGCAGCTAGTAAACTTAATTAAGGGGTTAGAGTTAGGACCGTGAGTAGTAATTAGTTCTTAATATGCCTGAATCATTCTAACCCTAGCCCCAGTTGTTCATTATGGCTTAAGTCTTTGTTCATGCTTTATTAAGACTAATTAAAGTGAAGTTATTATAAAGTGCTACCAAGTAATCGGGTTACAATAATTGTACCTTCAACTTTGATGTTTTGTTCATTGAATCCTGAGGGTCAAACAAGACAAAATTAATAAAATAATTAAATTACAGGCCCATCTGAAATGACATTCAAACCTAAACTTTGTCCTTACATAGAACACAGGTTGTATGGAGGATATTCTGAAGTTTAGTGCTCCCCAGTCTTCTGGACTTGCGTAAAGACCTTTCTCAAGAACGTAAAGCTCTCCACAAAACCCTGGTTTCTCAAAAGCCACCCAACTGCCACAGACAAATGAAAAATATACAGTAATTACAGTGACGTTGAGCGAAGACCTCACTGACAACTTTGATGAATGAGCTATATGAGCTATATGTTAATGCTGTGGGCTATTCTGCGTTTATGTAGAGGTGTGTGTGCTTGTGTGTGTTTAGTGACACAATACTCAGTTACGCCAGTACATTGGACATTGTGTTTGTTATATAAAACTTACACTCCACTCTGGACATCGATAGACTGAGTTTTTGTGCTGTGTCCGACTGTTTCAAAGTCAAAGATGGGGCCCATCAGGTCTATGTTAAGACTCAGCTCCTTGAACATCTTGTCCCCAAACAGTTTAATATGGGGTGAAGTGAAGTCCTGCAGGAGAGAGTCAAATCAAAATTCAGTATTATGAAAAGGTTAGTAAAGAATCTAAGTATATCTGACAGAATGTTATACTTACAGTGTAAATGGGTCTAAGTGACAGCAGCCCATCCTCAGACCCTCCCCAGTCCTTCCAGTGAGCGTACTCCCCCTCCTCCAAAATGTACTGCTGGCCCTCGAAGTCGGCCTCCTGGTAGCCCACCCAACTGCAGAAAACGGTAAACAAGAATCAATATACTATAATGTTTTGCAAGTAAATATTTTATATCTATAAGGATGACTTAAACTGACAGTCAATCGAGCTGTGGGATAGTTTTTGTTTATAAATGTCTGCAACTGTCTAAATGTTATTTCAGTGAACATAATCCCTCACAGTTTTTCATTCATCTTCTGTTCTGGTTTTGCTTAATAATGCAAAAACCTTAATAAATATGTTAATTATAAAAATGAAAATAAATAACAGTGATGCCATGGAAATCAAACTCACAGTCCACCAATGATCTTCAGAGAGCCCACTGAAGACAGTACTTGCTTTTTCACATCAGCTTCATCTGTTGGTCCTTCTATTTCTATTTCATTGAAAGAGAACACCTCACTGTCCACCTCTATGCTCTCTCCTTCAAAGTTGGGTTTCTCAAACACCAGAGCCTGGAGAGAGAGGAAAGGGTTAAACTTGCTCCTCAGCTGGAGCTCTTATCTGTGGGAGAGCTTTATGACTTTTGAGCCCTTCCCTGTCCTATGGTGAAATGCCATTCATTCTGTGGCCCATATTACAAAAGCTTTGCAAGTGTTTGAATTGCAATAAAAAGTTATGCTTTATAATGTTTACTGGACAAACTTACAATTAGCATACATATAGTAAATACATTACATAATTTCTTGACTAGAACAATATTGTAGACGCTCTATTGTTAGCTATATTTTCATGCACGGTCCTGTTGTTAATCCCACAAGCTTTAACAAGCTTCAGTGTTTCTTAACCTAAAGATTAGTGCCAAGAACATTATTCAGAGATGAACAATGTGTCTGTCTGACTTTATGGCTCTTGGTAGAAACCCATGTGTCAGTCATCCTGAACATCCAGAATGTTTTTGTATATCATAAAATATTCTGTTGGTATTTTAAGATCCCTGTGGTTTCCTGTAATCACAGGATTAATGTATGGTGCATTTAAGTGAAGCAATTTCAAAACATACCTTAACTTCATTGGGATGATCCACCCTTATGCCTCCCTTTAAGGAAATAAAATTATATTATTCAGTATAGATGAAAATCTCTATTAACACACATATAATACACAGACATTAACTCTGCATTCTAGTTTAATAGTAACTGAAACAACTAATTAAGTTTCTACTTAAAATGATTTAAAATCTCTTAAATAGTCATTGATTAAACTAATAATTACAACTACAAACTGAGAATTAGTGTTTCAGTTTTATTCAACTAAAATCTGGAACAGTCTTCCTGAACATATGGCCTTTGACAATGTTCAAATCCAGGATCAAACCAGTTTAGTTGTGCATAAGACTATTATAAGTATTTTATCTGTATTCATGTTGTTGCTCTTAGTCAAATTTCAACCAAAAAAGAAAATAAGTATAGCTGTCTTTCTGAACAATCTTTCCATATCAGTCTCACAAGTCGCTTAAACATCTGCAGTGTAGTGTGTGAATGTAATCCTCTGTACCATTCTCAGAGGGCGGAGAGATCCAATGAAGGGCTGTGAAAACCCCCAGCTCTCAGGACAAGGGTACTCTCCAGCCTCCAAGACCTCAACAAAACCTCCGTACCCTGGATCACTGTAGACCAACCACCTAAGGAGACAAATAGAGAGAATTAAGCATTTTTGAGACAGAATTATGGCATTCACTTTACAGTTTCCTTTGAGACGACAGCCCATTTTCATCTTATTGCCAAAAAGTACAACTACAAACCCTAGATGATAACATGCATTCCTTTATGAACAGAAAACAGATGCTGAACAGTGACCCAGGGGCTTTAAAATATTTTACTTGGAGTATATCTCAACAAAAAAAAGTATCTCTCTCACAGTTATTGAAGTTATTTCTTGATTTGTCTAAAGTTGGCATGATGGCCTAATGGGGTGAAAACATGTTTGTTTTTGGGATTAGGAAACAAAAATTAAGCCTTTAAAAGTTTACATAATTGTCCTCATCTTTACATGTGTGAGGGTTTAGATAAACTGTTGTCGTCTCAAATGTATACCTTATACTTCTCCAACTTTTCACACCAAGTACCAGTAGCAGAAAATATTTGGCCTTTCGTGTACCATCAGACCTAAACCAAGTTGAAGCTGGGGCTAAATGGGACTACATCAGCTCCTTGTGGTAAATCTAAACAAAACAACACTTGAAAAAACACTGGATAAAATGGAAACTAAATCAAGCAACATCAAATTTGCAGAGAAATCTACCACCTATCTCAATGTTAATCGCAGGAAGTAGAGAAATAATCAGATATGAGCAGCAGAACACATCACATGAGTTAGAACAAACATTTTTAAGAGTGAACTTACACGCCAGAATGGACTTTGATGGAGCCAGTGCTCTGTGGTATCCCATAGGAACCAGTCTCTACAACCTCTTCATTGTAGGACATCAATATCCCCATCCCATTCACCTCCGAGAACAAGTCGATTCTGGGCACTGTGTAATCCTAAAACACAAAACCACACCACAATACAATTAAAGGTGCACTATGTCACTTTTCTCATGGAATTACAGGTGTTTTTATTGCACTAAAATACGCTTAAAAATGTACATTCTAACTTAGTATAGTTCTCTCTATAGATCTGATCTGTAACTTCACCTGGTGGCGTCACCAACATTTCTTCATGAATATAGAAAAGTTTAATGCCATACAGTGGGACATCTCCATGGAGACAAACTTCACCACCAAGAAGTTAGATAATAAAATAATATGCCAAAATCATGTGGCAAAATATGCCTACCCTAACTGCCAGTTTTATAGACCCTATGACCATGGGTGCTGTGGGCACGCGCTGATCTAAGCTTTCAGGTGGGGCTGGAGGTTCCTCTTCTGCCCAAATGTTCACGATCTGCTCTGTGGTGCCTTCATCCAGGGCAATGGTACGACCCTGGAACCCAGGCTTCTCATACAGCAACCAGCTATCAAAACAAACACATTTTTATATATTGTTATTAGCGTTTTAACAGGTCAAATCTTACAGACAATATGTTTGTATTAGCATTATAAACTCATCACCAACCGACAACAACAGTATTCATACCATCCTCTGATGACTCTGACAGATATGACAGGAGATAGCTTCAGTGAAGTAGCATCCTCAATGTCACGGTACAATTCAAAGGCTTCCCCTGCAAACTCAGCTTGTTCATGTATAACAAGCTGGAACAAAAATAAATAAACAAATAAATACAAAAATATTAAATTTAAGATGAAATAATATAATAAAAACACAACAGCAGACAGACAAATGCAAAAACATGAGACATACCTTCCCTGGTCTTTTGTGAATCCCTTTAACAGCTGGTATCTGTAAAGCAAAGATACATACACACACACATGTTTGTAAAAGAAGTTTAAATACAGTTTATATCTCACAGCACACAAACATGTACTTTAAATAGCTACATGTTTTTGCATTTATGTAAATTATGTATCCACTTTTCAGGGCTGTGGCTCAGCGAGAGGGGGCAGTGGATCAAAATTAAAAATAAACGCAGCATGGGATTTTTTCTGAGGAGAGGAAAATATTAAGTTTATAGTTATACTAATAGAGGTATCCATTTGTTTGTAGCATAGACATTTATGACATTCAACAAGTTGGCACAGGTACGGCAGTTACTGTTTTTTGCCTAAGTAAAAAGAAACAAATCAAGACATAAAAGGGCATATGATGGGCAGGAGTTTGGGCTTAGTCACCCCCTCTGCATGTGCCTGACACTTTTCACTTTAGAGCCAAAATGTTCAGGGCACAGTTCTGGCCTGTCACTACTTGAAAATTATTCTTTTCCTTGTTATAAAAACAGGAAATGAAAGCGAGGTTACCATAGATATGAGCAAACAAAACTTTGAAAAGAAGTTAAGGCTGTGAATAATGCAACTGACAATCCATTATGTGTGTGAATGAATAAGTCTGAATCTTACCTTGCTCTTTACCCTGGTCTTTGGAGTGGTCCTGGTTAGAGAAGACTGCTGGGTGAACTTTGGAGTTGAGGTTGGTGTTGTTGGACTTTTCAGGGCTGTGTCTAGCTCAGTCTTCTCAGATAGTAACACCTCATTCTTAGTTATATCTGCCCCAAGATCCATTTTTGGTTTATTCGTCTGATCCAAACTCTTAAGATTCTCTGTTTCTCTTTTCTTCTTCTTGATTAACTTTTCTAAATGATCTGGAAGTTGGATTTCAGAGAACACAGGAAATTGTGGAGCAAAGGAGGGGCTAAAGGGTGACTCACTGTTAGCACTACCCTCACTTAAAGAGGAGAAAGGTGAGGTTTGATCTGGAGTCTTCACACCCTCCTTATCAGCTCTGACGTCAGACAGAGGAGAGGGGACCGGCTTCTCTTCTGTGGGCACATCCTGTTGTTGAACTGCGGATTGAGTTCCGTTCAGAGCAGGGGACAGTTCCTCTTTTTGGTTTCTGCTGGACCTAGGGGATGACAGAAGACTGGAGAGAATAGACATCCGGCCCAGTCGAGAGGGGCGTTTCCCAATCCCATTATTCACACCCTCTTCTAGTCCACCTTCATTCACAATTCCCTCTTTAACCACACCTTTGCCATTCGTCTCTATAACTGGCCTGTCTTTATCTGCAACATTTTCTTTAATTTTTTCCTCTCTCATTGCAGCCTGTCGTTTGATTGCCATAGCTGGAGACAAATCCTTCATGAAATCATTTTTTCCTAACCCGAATTGGAATTTTTCTGGATCAAATGTTTTCTCAAAGTTATCCTCCTTGATAGCGGGCATGGCAAAAGGAGGAGACAGGTTCTTTTTGCCTATATGTCTTCTTGGGGGGAATGAGAATGGGATGCCTCCTTCTTTAATGTTTTTAATAAAATCTTCAACATCATCTGATTCCAGTAACTCATCCTCACTGGCTGAAGTGTCCAGTCTGCGCTTGTGCTCTTTCTTTCGCCGAAGTCTTTGACCATTTTCAACGTCTAACCAGCAAGACGGGGACTCCTTTATCACGGCCGGTGCTTTACCAGTCTCATCAGATAATTCACTTTTTAATGGTTCCATCCAGTGTTTTATAGATTTGTTTCTCAATATCTCTGGTTTCACAATTTCAGTCCTTTCTTTGACGTTCTTGTCGCTCTTACACATCTTTATGATAATCTTTTCAACAAAAACATCATCATCATCTTCGTTTTTTTCATTAAACCGTTGAGACTGAGATTCTTTGAGTTTCTGACTATCATTGATAAGAAGTGCACTTTGTTTCATGTGGAATATGTCATTTATTTTTTCAGTCTGGGAAAAAGTTTCAGTTCTAACTTCTGGCTCTTTTTTTAGTCCTGGTGCTCTAAGGCCACCAGGAGGTTTATCTGATTTGTCTTTTTCAATCTTACTATCATTTTCTTTTCTCAGTTTTTCTGCAGTCTCTAGTTTTTTAATTTCTTGTAGAGGTGTGCTTATTTTTTCTTCAATTTTCTGTTTTTCACCCTGAGAATGAATTGCCATTTTAGATTCTATTAATTTAGGTTCTTCCTGGACAGAGATAGCTTGGTGGCAGCCATCTTGAATTCTTGAAATCTCTGAAAGTGCTACACCAACAGATGCCTCTGAACTGCCGTCTTTACTTTCAGTCCCTTTGTAAGACTCTTGTTCCTGCTTGCTAACTTCACTATCAGAATGAACGGAATCCACTGTTTGTTTTGTGAATTCAGTTGCATCTTCTTTGCTGCTCAGTTTGTGTACTGTAGGTGTAATATCTTCAGTCATTAATTTCAAGTCACGGTCTTGGTTCTCATTATCTGAAAGCTGGGACACTGTTTCTTTGGGTTTCTGACCATCACTGATAACAGATGTATTCTCAGACTCCAATTTGATCATCTCACTTTGTTTCACAGGAGAGATCTCATTTATTTTATCAGTCTTGGTTTCTGTTATTATCTCTGTCTTTGTTGGAGTAGAATCTTGTTTCTTGTTACCTTCACTATTAGAATTTACAGAATCCTTTGGTTGTTTTACTAGTTTACTTTCATCTTCCTTATTCATTGCTGTGTTCAATGTGTCTACTATAGGTGTAGTATCTTTAGTCACTGATTTCAAGTCGTGGTTTTGGTTCTCATTATCTGAAAGCTCGGATACTGGTTCTTTGGGTTTCTGACCATCACTGATAACAGATGTATTCTCAGACTTCAATTTGATCATCTCACTTTGTTCTACGGGAGAGATCTCATTTATTTTATCGATCTTGGGTTCAGATATTATGTCTGTCTTTGCTGGACTAGAATCCTGTTCCTTCTTGTTAACTTCACTATTAGAATTTACAGAGTCCTTTGGTTGTTTTACTAATTTACTTTCATCTTCCTTATTCATTGTTGTGTTTAATGTGTCTACTGTAGGGGTAGTATCTTCAGTCACTGATTTCAAGTCGTGGTTTTGGTTTTTACTATCAGAAAGCTTGGACACTGGTTGGGACACTGGTTCTTTGGGTCCCTCAGCATCACTGCTAACAGGTGTATTCTGAGACTCCAATTTGATTATTTCATTTTGTTTTATAGGAGATATCTCATTTATTTGATCAATCTTGGGTTCAGGTATTATCTCTGTCTTTGTGGGACTAGAATCCTGTTCCTTCTTGCTAACTTCGCTATTAGAATTTACAGAGTCCTTTGGTCGTTTTACTAATTTACTTTCATCTTCCTTATTCATTGTCCTGTTCAGTGTGTCTGCTGCAGGCGTAGTATCTTCAGTCACTGATTTCAAGTCCTGGTTTTGGTTCTCATTATCAGAAAGTGTGGACACTGGTTCTTTGGGTTTCTCAGCATCACTTATAGCAGGTTTATTCTGAGACTCCAGTTTGATCATTTCATTTTGTTTCATAGGAGATATCTTATTTATTTTATCAATCTTGTTTTCCATTTTTATTTTTGTCTTTGCTGGACTAGACTCTTGTTCCTTCTTGCTAACTTCACTATTAGAACTTACAGAGTTTCTTGGTTGTTTTGCTAATTCACTTTCATCTTTCTTTTTCATTGCTGTGCTCAATGTGTCTACTATGGGAGTATTATCTTCAGTCACTGATTTCACTTCACTGTCCAATGATTCAATATTGGAATTTGTAACTGCAGATTTGCCACTCACTAATTCAGACACAATTTCTGCTTTTTCCTGAACAGATTTTGGCTTCTGATCTGGTTGACTGCTAACCCCAGCGAGACTGTTATTATCTGTTAAAGTTTCTTTCATAATCTTTACAGATAAATCATTAATTGCATTTTCCATTGTTTCACTTTCAGCCGTGACTGGTTTTGCTTCTTGAGGGAGTGCTCCAACAATTACTGTTTCTGTATTTTCTCGCTTGGCCAAGTCTTTACCTGGTATCAAAATCTTATCAACAGGCAAATCCACATTTTCTAACTTGTCATTTACAGAAATTGGTGTATCACTTACTTCTACTTGAGATGTTTCCTGGATTGTACTTATTTCAGTTTTGCCACCAGACTTTTCACTTTTATTCTCATCCGGTGATTCCTTAATATGCAAATGTATTTCTTTATCGTTTCTTGTTTCATTTTCTTTCAAAGCTTCCTCAGCTTTGGGTGTAAGCTCATCAATTACCCTTTGCTTCTCCAATTCCAGTCCATTCAAAACCTCATTCTGTATTTCTGACATTTCTGGTGATAAATTTGATATTTGATCTTGCAATGGGGTGCATTTCTCCACTTTTTCCATAACAGTTACGTCTTTGGGCTCTTCTTTGCTACTAATTTCTGAGCGCTCAATTTGAGTTGTTAACTGCTTGTCATCTGGCTGTGAATCACTCTTTTTTGTAACATCTTCGGACAGAAAAATAGGCTCTTTGTTTGGCATGTCACTTGGCGTCTCACTGACAGTCACACTTTGAATGTCCAAAATACCAGCGAGTTTCAAGCCAGTGTCCTCACAACTTTTTCCTGGTAAATTATTTTTCGCAGAATCAGATGACACTGTTTGTTCTGGTGCCAGTGCTGGGTCTTTTAAACGTTGTTCGACATTAAGATTACCAATTATAAAGTCTTTTTCCACTTCACTTGTTGCTTTGAGCAGAACTGAATTTGACAAAGCAACGTCCTGATCAGGTTTAATGTCACTATGGGTCTCGTCAGGAACAGGTTTTGCGCTTGTATCTATTTCATCCTTATGGCTATTTACTTTGGCCTGTGTTGCCGTGTCCAAAGAGTCTAGATTTTCCTGAATTAGGCTTGGCTTTATATCACCTATTACTGAGGCACTTTCTCGTGAATGTAATTTACCTCCAGGGACTGAGCCACTCCCACCCATAAAGACATTTCTATTGCTGTTTTGTATTGACAAAATCTCTTCATGTGCAGACTGCGTTATACTATCCTGCAATTGTATTTCCTTTTCTTTCACTGCTAGTTCATTTACAGTAGACTGGGTGTTGTCAATATTTGGAGTGACTGCTTTAGTTAATAAATTGTCCTTTTCCACATCATCTATTAAAATGTCTTCTTTGACAGGTGAACCTTTTTGTTTGGATGTAGGTGATATAGGTGTTATTGCGGAGCTTCTTTTTGATTTCGTTTTGGTGGTCTTCTGGCCCAGCGTTGGAAGTTTACTGACTGAAGGTGGGGGGTCTACTGGTTCCTTCTTTCTGTATTTCAAGGATGTTTGCTTGGGAGGAGAGCCAGTTGTCTCATCTTCATTTATTTTTTTGTACAGGTGTCTGGGTGATGTGATTCCTGTTGGGAACAAAAATAACATTGTAGATTCAGCAGTGAATGCAGTGGTTTACATATCAACAAAAGAGCAACAAAAGGAAAACAAAAGGAAAGGAAACTGGTCTTTTGTTGATAATTTACTATATGATACTATATGTGGAAGCATGTTCAGACATTACCCACCTTTGTCAGGACTTTCAGTAGGCTGTGTCTCAGTTGATGGTAGTAACTCTTGAATCTCCTCACTCTTCTTTCTGATTGGAGATGTGACAGGCAGCCGACTTCTGGAACTTGGAAAAGACTTATTTTCTGTCAAATTGCTGATATTTTTTGCAATACTGTCTTTGGTTTCCAAACCATTCACAAGATTCACTTTAGCACGACATTCATCTGATTTTTCAGTAATAGTTTTTGTTGTGGCCTTGTATGCAGTTTTCGTAGGGGAAATGTCTCCTCTTCTTCTGACTTCCTCTATAGAAGACCTTCTCTCTGGTTTGGTACTGACTGGAGATTTGAGAGGTTCTTTGGTTCTAATTGGTCTACGAACTCTGGAAACAACTGCCTCAGATGCTGTTTTATCAGGAGTGCCTGGGGATGTTGACCTTTTAGGGATTCTAGTTCTAGAAGATGAACTTTGATCCTTCAGTGTGGGTAACGCTGAAGCAGTTCTATCATCGCTGCTCTCTCTTTGAGTTGGTGTTGTGTCTTTCTTTGTTCCATCTGTGGATACCTTTGCTGTCACAGTTCTGGCCCTGCCTCCAGATACCGATGATGGGCTCTGTAGACCTGAAGTCCTAATTGGTTTAGCGGAGGTCTTTTTGGCCTCCTGGGCGGGTATCTGGGACTTAGGTCGGTGCATTTCTGCAGAAACTGAAGGGTCGTTGAAGTCAGTCTTTTCAATTACTAATTTCTCCTCTGCTTTGATTGGCTTCTCTGCTTTAAAATCAAACTTTGAAGTATTGTCTGCTGCCTGCGGCTCTGATTTGGACTCTTCAGGGACATCCTCTTTAAAAGGAGTAACTGGTGATCTAAAGGGAGGGAAAGAGACAGAAATGTGTAAATATAAATATAAATTATACAAAACAATAATAACTCAAATAGGGCTGAAAATAATGATTTTTTTATTGATGATTATTATCATATTTATCTGATGACTAGTCATGACTCATCCCATTAATCATTGCAGCCCTCAATCTTATAACATGCACATCATATACAATGTAAAGAAATATAGACATATAAAAATATAAATAAAATATTTCAATGTAATGCTAAAACTGGCCTATATATAATAGAGTTATTAGCAATCTGCTAATTAAAACAATTCTCAACTTAATAACAAATTAAATAAAAGATACATTTGCAATATAACATTCCCCAATTCTTTTAGAACTGACCTAGTACAAGTTGGAGTCAACAGAAACATTCATATGCCACGCTACAATTTATTACATGAGGCCACACCTTTTTCTATATGTGTGAATGTAACCATGCAAACCCAAGTCAAACAGTGCAGCAACTCTCAGTGGTTGCCCATCAACTTTTGTAATCACTGACTTATTCTGACTGTGGCAATACATGATTAGTAAACATAAAGGTGACCTTCATGTTTACTAGTAGATAGATAAAGTAGATAGATAAAGATAAAGATAATATAAAAGTTCATCTGCTTCCACTGCATAGATGTGTTTGGTCTGATTGAGAGCTGTGTATGAATATTTCAGTGTTTTCTACACCAGAGTGTGTATTGTTCTCTGCTGGTACAAAGAAGCATGGGAACTCTGTGCTCAGGTTGCACGCAGCTTTGCTCCTCTATGCTCTCTGTGCTTACTTTTCCATCAGGATCAAAAGAGGGTTTCAACAATAGCCACAGCAAAGTAAAACAAATTGTACTTACAATTTAGCCTTGCCTTTGTCCTCAGCCTTTAAACTTGTGCTGTGCTCCTCTTCAGTAGTTTTGGTCTCGTCAGAGCTGCTCTCTGAGCTAATGTTCACCTTGTGGGCGAAAAAGTGGTGCTTTGAAGGCAGGCTCACAGTCTTGCGTGTGACACGGACCTCTCCTGGAGATGTGTCTGTAATAGACTTTACTTTTGAGTCAGTGCCAGCGCTGGTGCTCCCTGGCTGTGCAGAGGCTGTGTGAGGCTCCTGGGTGGGTGCGAATTCTGGCAGGCTGCCACCTGATGGAGTACTCTCTGTGGGGGTGGCTGGTCTGTCAGTGGAGCTCTGCCTAAATGAGTCATCCTCAGGAATGACTGTAACAGGTATAGCCAGCACAAGAGGAGAGTCCGCTCTGAAGCCCTCCTCCGATCCTCTGATTAAACCATCTGTCTCCCCGTCCCTACCCCAGTCCTCCTCTCCCAGGTGTGTCTCCACCCATATGGCTTTGACAAGCACAGGGGACTCTGTCCTGGCTGGCTCATCCTTCTTGTGTGAAGAGCTCACTGCAGCACGTTCCTTTATGGCTGTCTCAGTTTGTTGAACTTCTTTAGAGCTTTCTATTGGCACATGTGCCAGGGTCTGCCGTGTGCTGATGAGGTGAGGCGTGGACGACTGACTTCCCAAAGTGATTCCTGACAGACTTGTGCTGTGTCCATTCTCTCCTATCTTCACTGAGCTCTTCTTTGTTGCTAAACTGATGGATGTGAGATTGGGAGACTTAGGGGGTGACAAAGGGCTTGTAACTGTAATTTGATTGAGTCGTTGGACACTTTTCTCCCCTTTTTGTTCCTCTGTGTGGATGTGTTCATCCAGATGTACCTGCAGCCTCTTGCTCACCTCCTCCACAACTGAATCAGCAAAACCTAAAGCGAAGCTGGAGCCAGTATTGGGTAAAGTGCTGCTCTCAAAAGTGGAAGAAGTGACGTTCTCAGAATTCCCCTCTGCAGTGCTAATTTTGCACACATACACCTCTCGCACACTGCTCTTTCCACTGCTGCTGCTGTCGGCAAAGGGCAGATCAGTTTGACCTGCCAGCACAGACACCAGACTGGCGGTGCTGGGAGTGGACGTCTGACTGAGATTATCTCCACATTCTGCTCCTTTCTTTACATCCAACAGACTGGCTTTGGGAGATTGAGTTGGTGTCTTAAACCCATCCTGTTGTTGATACTGGGGTGATCGTGGAGACAGAGGGGAATCTGCTTCTGTGGAGGATTCTGTAGGAAGTTTGCTCTTCTTCTTCTTGGGGGTAAAAAAACTGCTGATGCGATCAAACATTTTCTTTTTCTCCTCCGAATTCTGAAAGAAGACAGACAAAACATAAGTTAAGTATGAAGGTGGGACAGCTCAGCCACACCCTGTCTATGGATTTATTAAAAAAGGGAAGAGAAAAACACAGACAGTTCTGTTTGTAATGATTAAAACCACACACACTTCACAGGTCAATCTTATCAATGTGATATATATTGAAATAAGAAAAAAAGTAAATAGTTGAATACTTAAGTTAAAACAGACTCCCAATAAATCTGTGTAAATGAAAATATAATAACTAACCAATGAAACTACTGTTCGGTACAAGGGTCAACTGGATGAGGAAGAGGTCTCGGTATAAAGACAACGTACAGCTAAAGTACAAATAAAATGAAAACAGACATGCTTATACGGTAAAAAAGGGAAGAAAAACTCAGAAAAGTCCTCCATAAGGGAGACAGCAAACAATGAAAACTTTAAGCCGGTGCACGTGTCTTGCAAAATCACAACCCAGTGAACACATGTTAAGACAAGTCAACATTAAACAACATCAACATACCATTGGATAACGGAGCAGTTATAGACCCTCTTATTATAAAAATAACAAAATTAAAAATAATAGGAGGCAGTCCTGTGCTGTCTTCCTGAACACACTGGTCCAGCCTGCGGTATATTTGTGAGTCCCTGCTGGTTATTTGCATCAGAGCTCAGACACACATGGCAAACATTCGATCCTGGTAAAGTGAAAGGGTGTGGATGGAAACTCGCCCTTCCTTATTCTAAAGCAGAGCAAATGCATAACAATCTGTTATCTCCAGTGCCCTATGTGTCAGAGAGAAAACGACCTATATCAGCAATGAATCATAAACCAATACCACATACATTCAGTTTCTATATGGTTTTGTCCTGCAAATACAACATCAACCCAGTTTAACTAGGACTCAAATGTACATTTTACTGTTGTGTGCGTATAAAGGCTGTTCTGAGACACTGTGGAATATCTACATACATTTACTGCGCAAACATGTTAACGTCAGTAGCTCGGTTTTCTGGTTGCTGTTGAAGTCAATTCTTTTGTCAACACTGTCATGTACTGATCTAGGGTCACTGACAATGCACAATTGTATATAACAATTAGGCCACTAATGACAACCTTGAGCAATTTTGTGTGTGAAAATAAGAATTTCCAGCAGACTCAATGACCCCCACTCATACAAACATGAGCAGGCCACACAGTTTTCACTCATTCAACAAAAAAAACAACCTTATGCAGAAATCGCTAGGGTTGAATAATAGTGAAGAGGAGGAGCCTGGAAACTGTAGTAACTATAGAAACACTATCGTTTGTTTACACTACTGCCCCCTACAGGCAGAAACTGGAGAAGTCAACAACAAACAGCGTTGGATCTTATAATATTTCTGCAAAGGAGATAGAAAAAGACTCTATACTTATGTTAAAAAGATAACCTCAGAAGTATATTATTATGAACTTAAACATATTTTAATGTTAAGTTTAAGTTACTTCACTACAACGTTTTTGTTTTGTTTTTTTAGTTTTTTTTACAAAGTATTAGTATTAGTATAGTAAAATAATTCTCTTAACATATGGTATACATTTTCTAGATTTTCTGCATTTTGCAATAGGTATGTTTAAACAATTCAGTACAACTTTAACAAAGCAGCTAAAATGCAAAGAATTATCTGTGCCACTTGAACAATCAATAGCTTAGTGAACCGTTAGGGAATTAGGTCATTCAGTCTAAAAGGCCTTATACAGATTTTTACAGCTCGGCCAAGTCTACATAAGGCTTTTGCTATTTTGGCTACTTTAATTATTTTGCAATTTCAATTGAGTTACTGTGTATGTTTTTTACTCTTTGTTATTATATTGTAATGTGTGAGCAACTTGTCCAAGTCATATCTCTTGAGGATCAATAAAGTTTGTCTAAGTCTAAAGTCAAAGTCTGAATAGACATCATATTTTGCATGGATTGTACTACATCTCAGCTCTACGTCCAGTTACACACACGACATGCACACTCTGTCCTGTGCAAAAAAATGAAACAGTTTTTCCTTAAAACTTTGACAGGATTTTCAAGAACAGTAAAGGCATTATGAAAACACTAACCTTGAAGAATTTGGAGGGCGACTTTGGGCTTTGTGGCGAGCTCATGTCAAAGCTCATCATGGAGGTATTCTCACAGTGAGGGTCCCACTCCAGATCCGTGCGGTAACTACATTCTGTGGAAATACTCATCTGGTCGTAGCTCCTGGAGGAGAGGGGCAGGAAGTGCAGAGGGGGAGACAGAGGGGGAGCACAGAGGCAGAGAGGATATTAGATCACTGCCTTTTGTTTCACTTGAACAAAACACTTTAGTTAAGTGATAAATAACAATAACTGAACAGAAGAATGACTTGGTGAAACTTTGTGTGAAGTTCAAATCTGTGTAGATGTGCCCCTGCTTATTTTTGAACAATAAGAAAAACAGGAAAACAGGAATAAAGTAACAAACAAATAATATTAGGCTTGTCACAATAAAAGAAGCACGCTATATTGGTGAAGTAAATATAGACGATAAACAATAATATTGAAACTGAATCATAAAAGTAGAATTATCTCAAAAAAATTGATTTCAAATGTACAATATTGTTAAAAAATATAAAGTGCAATAAATAAATAACAGAATGCAACACTTAAGTAGTTATTTTCATAATTCAGCCATCTATAAACTCAAATTTTATCATAGAGCAGGAAAATAACCAAAATGTTCCCACGATAAATGTTGACCCCCAATAATAATTGTTCCATTTATCAGGTATTGACTGATAAGTCAATACAGACAGGCCTAGTAAAATATGTTACTGTGAAACATCATGGAGACAGGCAAATACCTTGTTTCATATATGCACAGTCTACACTCTACACACTACGCGCTCCCTACACCTACATACAGCTGTTTGTTTCTAATAGTTTTTCAGTGCTATGACGTGCACAGCTTTCATCCAGCTCCAAAAGCCGCCCGTTGAAGTGACACTGGACCAACCACATTCAGCGCTGAGTGTCAGACCATAAACACAAAGCAATTAGAGGAGCGCTGAGGATTGTGTAGCACGTGTGAGGCATGAGGAGGCGCATACACAAAAGAGGAACACTTTTTTAAGAGCTTAGTGAACTGACAGACAAGTCACACCCACTAAGAAAGAACAGCAAGATACCAGCAACTAAGACAAACTGCCCTCCACTGCAATATATAAAAAGCTGCACTTTGTAACTTTTCTGGTGGAGGGTCTGTCCTCTGCTTGTCTTAATGGAGGTACTGGAGATTACTTTGCTTGGAATTAAATGGAATTAAACCTTTTTTTTTCTTGCATGCATTAAATCATGTATTTTTATTGCTCATAAATACCATGAAAACATCCATTCTCATCCAACATCCGATCTGTAACTTGGCCTGCTTGCATCATCTGCTTGTCTCGATGGATAGAGACACATTTAATGCCATGCTGTGGAACATTCCGGGCAAAGCAATAAGATCTCCACAGAGACAAGAAGCTGGCAGGCAGAGCACAAAAGTTACATAGTACACCTTTAAATATGTGCATTTGGAAATTTGTATAACATTTACACATTATGTAAACGTGTAGCGCCACAGAATGTTTTTAGTTTGTCTCCACAAGCAACAAGTCACATGTCCACGCAATGACAACTATTGGCCACAAGAGGGCAGAGCTTGATCGAGATATGAAGACAGGGAATATGGCAAGATACACACCCAGTTTGCATAAAATCAAACCTGTGTCTCTGTCAACTCGTGCCAAACAAAGGTTTCTAATAACAATCCATTAATAGTTCATAGCCACATTATTTAATACCTCATCATCATTTATTTAAAAGCGGAAATGTCATTCTAGAGAAGCTGACAATAACTTAAGATACATAACAGGATTTATATAGAACAAAAACAGAAAGGAGAAGCTGGTTGTGAGTGAGGGTTTTGTATTTTTGGTATTATGTTAAAGACAGATTAAACTCATTTACACATGCAAACTATATAAATGGTTTCCTATTATTTTTGGTGCATAAATACTTGTTTTTGCATAAACTCCTGCATAATTATAGTCTTCTGAGTGCTCTTTTGGGTCACATACATAGAGATGCGTAAAAGTTTTGTGAGATTTTTCCTTGACCTGTTTTTAGTCAACTAATCAATCGGGAGGACATTGTCAACCATGAATTTCAGTAACTACAGCCCTAAGTTTTTGTTTTTTAGATGCATTATATGTTTTCTCATTACATTATCAGTAAAGCTTAAAACATATTTGTTTAGTAACTGGTTAGGTCTGTGGTTATGTAATTTCAATACATGTGTTTGGTGTTTTTACTTTGATCTTATGTTGGGCAATATTGTTTTGAAGCCTTTTGACGGTTAATGAGTACAAACAGTGATGACTCACTCCATCTCTGTATTTACACAGTCTTGTAGGTTTTCTGGAAACCTGCAGAAGCACATTGGTTTGATTGAGTGTGGACATATATAACTGAAATGACATCAGTGGGTTCATGCTGCCACACGAGGACTGACTGCCTCCTTCTCACGGTGCAGTGATGAAATATGTCTGAGGAGGGGGAGCGGATAAAGCAAACCAAAAAGAGAAGAGGGAGGGACGTATAAAGAGGTGCAGGATTTCACATCTCAGTTTAAATGTACACCCGCGACAGGATGTGATGAGCTGTACATCACGTAGCACGAGTCTGAAATAAAATCACATTGTAAGGCCAACTTCAGTATTAAATTGAGAATTCTGAACAACCTGTTGAATGAAGACAGGATTAGGCCTGTCACCGTAACAAATTTTGAAGTAGGATATATTACTGTGTGTAATACTGAAACTGAAAACTGAAATTTATGCGACTGACACAATAACCTTAAAAAAATAATCTAAATGTACCATATGGTTAAAAAACACAAACAAAAGAAAGAAACACTTAGTATGCATGTTCGTTTGCATCTATAATGAGTCATAGAAGTCATTTATTCAACCCACCACAGCTCAAATCTAATCGCAGAACAGGAAAACTAAGAAAAATTTGCAACCAGTACTAAGAAAAAGTACCCACGATAAATATTAACCCCCAAAAATTATTGTTCCATCTAACATATATAGAACGATAAGCAATGTAAAAACTGATTTGTGTAAATTTTGATGCCCAAAGTAAAGTGAATACCATAATTATAAGGTTGTGTCACTACTACATCTAGTCACCACTACTTAAAACACCTCTGCTACAGAAGCTATAATTTTGTTGCTCATACTTTACCACCTAACAAATCTGACAATAGCCCACATACTGTAATTAAATTGAATTAAAATATCAAAAATGCACCATCTTTCCACATCAGAGCAAAGCTTGATTTAAACTGCCCAATAAAAATAATGCCTTTTTTTAATTCTGGTCTGATATAGTCTAAATATAAACAATAACAACAGCAAATATTCAGATTTAAAGATTATTAATAAGTGTATAGTGGAATTTGCAGGAAAAGCCTTTTGCCACACTTCCCAAATGCCTTGTTAATTAAAGCTTCAAAAAGCACTTGTATTACGCTGCTTTGTCTGGAACAGCTGGAGACGAGCTTTGCACCTGTCAGGAGAAATATTCATCTGACAAATTCTTACTCAAACCTTGTCACTGTCACCTTTGACCCTGAGAAAGTTTCCTGATCTGGGGATAAAATGTGTCCGTCTCCTCACTGCTCACTCGCAAACACGCGGTGACTTGTCTCAGCTCTGCCTTTGTTGCTTCACTCAGACAAAGCTCCTCTGTTAATTTGTGGGATTTCAACCAGGAATGTTTACTCTTGCTTTTGATGCGCCATGGCAACTGATTTCTACGAGATCTCCAGTGGTTACTTTTAACTCAAACTTCAAGGTAATGTGTGCACAAGTTGAACGAGGGAGAGAAGAAACTGTCTTCGCAAACCAAGACACTGTAAAAAAGATAAAATGTTGTAATGCGACATACTTGCAAGTGCCCTTTGGATCATTTTAACAGCATTTTTCTTCAACTTTACTGTAGAATTATCTCTCTGGCAATTAAAAAATCATCAATGGAATTTGCTAACACTAACTTACACGCGTTGTTGAGAACCTTGACAATTTCTCTTCAGTTATTTTGTCTGTCAGAAAATGCACAAATAATACCTGTTGCTTCATGTTAACTTGAGAATCCAGAAAATCTACAAAAGAACTATAAACTTTCAGTCTAGACTTTTACGCCTAACACAGCAACACATTTTGAAGTGTAATGTAAGGAAATTAGATGATACACCATAAGATTGGGACTAATTTATGCCGCTGACGCTATAATCCTAAAGTAGCATTATCACCAAAATATTCAAAATGTACAAAAAAAACCAAAAACAAAACATGAACTGCAGAAAATACTACTTTGTGTATCTATAATGAGTCATGGAACTTCTCTATTCAACCATCTACAGCTCAAAACTTGTCATAGTTCTGAAAAAAGTTTCAACCTAGTAAGAAAACATATCCACAATAAATTACCCACAAACATGATTTTCCATCTATCATTTACTGAATGATAAGCCAATATAGTTATAATTATTAACAACATTCTTTTAGGGCTGAATAATTCTGAAAAATAACAGAGGGGTGCACATTTTAACCTCTTCCAGTTAGAACCTGCGGGTAGACAACTTCTGGAAAAAAAAAAATTGTGCGGGAAAATTCAAAAGCAAATACAGCGACTCTCTGGCACCAGACTGGTACAACAAGCTTCTGCCAAATAGTCTATCAACACACGCTCATGAAAACAGGCAAATAAAACAAAGTGCCTGCAGTGAGAGGAGTAAAGGGCAGACATGTTTTAGTGGAGCTTTACTGGCGAATTCAAACAAGGGCTGGAGCGGGTACAGTGACTGAGTCATGGCGGTACATGAGGGGTATAGTGAGTCACTGTGGTGGGCCATGGAAGGTATCCTGGTGCTACAAAGCAGACCACATCAAATCAACGCACAGAGAACTGGATGTTTTATTAGGAACAGTTTGACTTGTACCTAAGAAAATAGCCCTTGCAGTTCCTGATGACCCCTCTTTGGAGTTTTATCACTGCATGCTTTCTGTTTTTGGTGCACGATTTTTGACGTCCTGCCAACTGCTTGTCTCCATGGAGGTGTTATTGCTTTTCCTGGAAATTTCACAATATGGCTTTGAAATTGGATTAAAATTATCTCCCTCCATGGAGAAAAGCAAGTGATACCACCAGGCCGAGTTAAAGGTCAGAGAGAGAGGTATTTTTTGCAATAACCAGAAAAGTTACATAGTGTACCTTTAATCTAATTCCACATAGAGAAATTAGCTGATATAAAATTATATCTAGCTATTTTCTTTTATTACCCAGATGGTATTTTAGCAAAACAACCAACATGTGTCAAAACACGTCTATGAATGTCATGGTTGATGTTCAAGTAATGCGGAAAAGGTGAATACATTGTAACATTTTGATGCACTGATATCACATCATTGTTTATAGTATTACCCTACAAGCTTGCTCTGTTTTTTGCATCATTTTAACAGATTTCAACAGTTTAACTCTGTATAACTGTATACATCGTAGTCTTAATTTTGCTTTTTCCAAAACAACAACTTAAATAACAGCTGTTTTTCAATGAAAAGAGACCAAACTAGAAGACACAGCTGAGTTAAAGGTCAAGTCTTGTCTCTTCTGACCTCTGCCTCTTACACCAAAAATAAATTCCTCCAGTTCAGTCTGGTGTTTGATTCAGATCTTTTCCACAGATTTATTCTTGTCAGCTATTTAAAAGTGCACTAAGTAACTTTCTAGTGGAGAGTCTGTCGCATGGTTGTATCCATGGAAATGTTATTGCCATGCCTAGATTGTTCCACAGTATGACTTTAAACTTACCTATGTAAGTAATCATATGTTACAAACAACCCATTGCATATTCAAAACAACCCCATAAAGTCATGCCGTGGATGGAACAATCTGGGCTACATCTCCATAGAGACATGTGGCGGTGTCTTACTTGCAAGAAGGATAAAACAGGCTCAATAAAGGCAGTTTATCATAATGAAAGCCTAATAAGACACAAATTCCCACTGAGCTGATCAAATAACCCAAAACACAAAAGTAACTCTATATCAAACATTTTGTAAGAGAAACACTACAGTGAATGTAGCGGGGAGTGTCGGCAGTAGCAGTGCAGCTTTGCCAGATGCTGGGTGGGTCTTTCACAGCCACTTCTGTTTGGACCACACAAGGCCAGTGGAAAGCTCCTGCAATGGAAACTGGAGGGTATTGAGACTTTGTGTTTGCCACGTGCACAAATACAATTGATCCTTGTACAAGGTTATAGAGAGTTACGTGTAAGTCATAAATATTGCTCTGGTCACCTGAGGCAGCAGCACTGGATACAAGCAGATAACAACAGACATTGTGATGACATGCTGTTTTTGGAAGGAAAGACAATTCATTAAATACTATCTAATTCAAATTGGCACATCCTTTACTACTCTCAATGTGAAAAAAAAGCACATGGCGCAATAAAAGCTTATACACATTGTGATATGCAGAAACTAATGTATAGTATATAGTGATGTATAGTTATAGTAGCTAAGATTGTGAAATCGCCTCAAACAGGGGCATGGTGCAGATGTAATCATAAAGACAAGCCCTTTGAATTTGATTCAGAGCCAATCTAAGCAGCCAGTTTACTGTAGATAGATAGATAGCCCCTTCTTTTTCTTAAGATATGATGAGATTCCTGAAGAATGTTCAATCTTGCTGTAGGCACCTGGATGCCATTCTCTTTTTTGGTAAGTTCATTTTCCTTTCAACAGTTATAGAGCGTGCTCTTAAATATCCCAACACATGACAACACTTGAACAACATATTTTTATGTAACCTGACCAAGCATAGTGTCAGTATAAATCAGATAACTAGAATAATCAGACAACCCAATAATATTATCTTATTTTGCTGCGTGTTCACATGCACAAAAGATCTGACCATCAAAATCATCTGAGGACATGTGTCAATTAATGGATTCTGTAAGTGCAGTATTTGGAAGAAAAAGTGCAATGAATTTGAAAAAAAACAAAACGATTTCAATCTTTTTTCAAACATTTTCTCATAAATTTTTGTTTTTGCCACATTAGTTTGCCTCTTGGCATAATTTTACTTGACAGAAAGTGCACAGCTGTGAACAATCTGATCACTAGTGTCACGATACTGACATTTCAAACTTTATTTTGATACTAAGGAAAAGACTCGATACTCATTACTGATTCTGATACCACGATGATCATTAAAAACACATTTTGTTTAGACACTAGACCAAATGACTTTCAACATTAAATCACAGAACTTTCTTTTATATTACCATGAGCTTTTATATCTGTGTAGTCCCTCAGTCCAGGTAGGCTCCATAGTGGTCCATACTCGTCTATGTGGTCGTATATTTATACTCTGATACAGCTTAACATTATTCTAAAGCTTTTCAGGAAAGACTAATTCTGTCCTGTGAATGTGACTTTTTATTATCAATAGTACCTGCTCAAATGAGTATTTAGTTTTGATACTGGTACTTTTGACAACCCTGTTACTCACATCAGATGCAACTGTTTATAGGACATATTCAATACCTTCAGAAATCTGATTTTTGGTTTGCACGTAAACAGCAGTGTAACAGAGTATTAGTAACAAGTGACCATGTTTTTACAAGGGCTTATAACGAGTAGTTGAAGTTCCTGTTTACCCTGCTGCACGCCATCCACTGCTGTTTATGGTAAGGATAAAGGCTCCTGTTCTGTCAATAAAGTAATTTGTGACAATAAACTGCTCATTCTGTTCAACACTAGGCCTATTTTTGTCAAATTGCTACAGAGAAATATTGCAATCAACAACAATATTGAAAGTACTTTAGGCCACGATCACAGTGAACCTATTTTTACAAACACAGTGCCATAAAAGTTAATTATTCAACTCTCTACAGTTCAAATCCTGCGTTATTACATAAAAATGGTGCAAACCTAACAACTAGTGCAAAGAAATTGTACTCACGACAAATATATACAAAATGTACTGTTCCAGCTTTCATATATTGAACGATAAGTCATATATTGTAATTATCCTGACAGGTCTATACAACATCAAAGTCTCACTATAACAGAAGCAAAAGATTAGTAGAGTAGTAGTAGTAGCAGTAGTAGTAGTAGTAGTAGTAGTAGTAGTAGTAGTAGAGTAGTAGTAGAGTTGTAAAAGACACTAACTGGATGTAACATTTTATTTATGAATTGAAGTTAATGTAGTTGTAGACAAGTAGGAGTAAAGCAGGAGTAAAAGTACAGTGTCTGAAAAGTACTCCTCAGTTAAATCACATGTACTTGAGTATTTGAGTACTACCCACCAAATCCTTGTGGGAATACAAGAAACAGATGAAATTGGATCCCTGTTGTGCCAAGTCACTTGCAACAATAGAAATGACTGATATTTGTTGATAGATAAATCCATTTTTAATCATGTGTCATCTTCCGTTGGCTGCGATTCAACAAGAGTCGTTTGCCTTGGTGTAAAAGATGAGTTTCCAGTTGTACGAGTTTGAATTAAACTGTTTTGTATTCAAATATATTCAGATCTATACAGGGACATGTGTTGCACTGTGGGTTCATTTATATCTACATGGGAATAACAGCCAGACAACTGTGTGCATAAAAGTAGTAGAACATATGGAGATAGCGACTGGGATTTGCACACATTGTTCAAAGTGTAACATCTTGTCGTGTTTCCATTTTTTCCCGGGGTGGGTGATATTGACAAAAAATATGAACTCAAAAGTGAATGGACTGGACAAATTAAACCCAAAAGTTATTTAGTATCACTTTATATCCTTGTTGGTGAGGTTTGCATGGGAGATTTCTGTTCATTTTATTGTTAATAAGCTTTTTAAGAAGTTGATATTATTTAGACAACATAAGTGATATTTTAATCACCAAAACCACAAATATGCCGAATAGGGCTAGGTGATATGGCAGAAAATGTTCATAATTTTCTTTCCTTGTATTGATCAATTATGTTAAATTGGATTTTTTTTCTGTAATTTTCTCATAAATAACAAATAATAATAAAAAAGCTTTGATCAACAATTTCATGAGCATAAACATGGCACAGATCTGGCCATTTAACACAAAATAACACAACTTTCTTCCTCTAAAGTCTAAACTGACAGAGGACTGACTGTAAGGCTCCTGATTAAAATCCAATCATTGACGATTTGAAACATCATTAAGATTAGATCACTGCATAGCTCTACTGCGAGCTAAAACAACATTTATACAACTGTGTGAGTGTATATAATACAGCTGCAGAAGTAAAATGATGTCACAGTATCTGATTGCTTAATAATAGGCTTATGGGGAGATAACATAAAATCTACTATAACCCTGACAACAACAGCACTATTCATAATGCATAAATAAAATAAGACAGACATACTTTGTACCTGTCAGCACTTGGGTCTGACTCATGGTACACTGATAAACTTCACATGCCTCTGATAATCAAATGTGCTTATTTAGGCAACATTCATTTGGCCCCAGATGTTTTTTTTTAGCTCACTGCGCATTATAGGAACTGTATGTAACCTGCACTCTTACAGTTTTAAACAATGTCAGTGTGTTAACCTGCACAGAGTTCACATGGAAGCTTTTCTCCTTCTTAGTATATGAACAGGTCAAGCCACAGAATCTCCAGAATTCACTGAGCTGCAGCGGCTGCCCTAGCACTGATTAAAGATTGGCTGCAGGTGCTGGGTTTTAGGTAGTTTAGTTTAGTCCCCATTAGCTACTCATCATCTCAACATCAGTAGTTATTCTAGTATAGTGAGGATTCATTTTAGGTTTAAACCAACTTGATTTCAGCACTGGCAACCCAAATGAGAGACACATATGAGGCTCACTCTACTTTCTGATTTGATAATTGGCAAGCAAAATTATAACACACACCTTGGCCATCATGCGCAATGTTTTTGTCAAATCTGCAATGCAATTGTTATCAATAAAAGCTATATGTTTACCTCCTATCTGGGGACACAGGCAGGTCATGGTATAAAGATGCCTGGTGTAATGCCCACAGCACAGGTCAGCGCAGAGGTCACAGGTTTGTTGATCATCACTGCGAAATATTTCCTACTTCCATCCTACTATTAATGTCATTTACAATTTAGGAAATGACTTAAAGGGCGGACATTTTGTAACTGCTAATTTTGTATATAATCAGCTAAAATAAAAGCAGAAAAGCATCAATTTTAGGCTTTTGTTAGGGGTAAAGATACTGGATAAAGATGGAGCATTAAGTTGAAATAAAGTTTGTCAAGCTGTGGTCTGAGGGAAAGTTGGGTGTAAGCCTGTGAGTGTGCCACTATGCATCAGCCTGGCTTAAGAGTACAAGAGAACATGTAGGCCTGTGGTTGTGACTTGGAGAGCTGCATAAACATGCAAAATGGTTCAGTATTGAGAGGTACTCCTCTACTGTGCTGTGCTGCGCTGCTATCTTTATATTCCACTGTGGTGCCTCATATTGCCTGCGACCTCCACACCCTGACCTAAGGGGTTTGTCTGAATGAGCAGGCACCCACAGTCCTGTTTAGGGCGTGACAAATTCATAACAGATTTAAAATGATACCATATTTAGGGATGTCAAGGTGATTTTGTCACTAGTAATTAGGATTATTCAGGTCCCAATGTAATCGTGACATCTAAAAAAAAAATCATTGTGAGAATTAGGACATTTAAGATCAATCTGTTAAAAAGTAAATCTATGTAATGTTAGTTTTTGTTGGCTGTTTATATCACTTTAACTTTATCTTAGAAAGTTTGGTTTCATAAAGATGGTTACATAACACATACTAAATAAGAGTTCATATATTAGAGAATGTGAATGAAAGAAAATGAAGGGTTTCACTGTTGTTTGGTCGTGGTATCAATGAAAATATTGATCTATTTGTCTAAAATGTGACATTGTGACATCTTTAACCATACTACAAGAAATAAAGGTTCACTTTCTATTAATCACAAAAACAGTTACAGTATACTATTATTGCACCCATATGATTATTAAGTGTTAACTAAACAGAAACTATTACTATTATGAGTGTGCAGTGCTTGCAGACAACAGCTTGAGCAGATTCCAGTTGGACACAGAGCTATAAAATACTGGACAGGAGTTATCTGTGGTGTTCAGAGACAGAGCAAACATGTCATGAAGTCATGGCACCAAACCACCCGATCTCTGATTAGTTTGACAGAGACAGGCACAGTGAATATAGGCCAGGGCACAGGGCCTGCTCAGTCAGGTGTGGATGTTTGCACAGTGCAGTAGAGTGACACAACAGCCCTAAAGGCAAGCAGAGAGATACCATTTCAACACCAGGTCGTGTTATGTCCTATATATTTGCACAGGATTAACAAACTGCAAATAACAAAGACTGTTATTATCACGTATAAGATTTCCTGAAGGATGTAACTGTCTTCTTCGCAAGTACTTAACAAATTATACCCTTAACAGCGTCGTAACGTAGCATTAGAGAAGGTTACAGTAAGTTCACTTCCTTTTTCCCTTTTCCAAGCCCAAATAACATCCATACATCGAAAATACGAAGATTAAATATAAAGCCAAACATGCCCCAGCAATTATCTTCACATCAATTTCATCTTCAGCCTCTCACTAGTCAACAGTTATACATTATACATACAGTTTTTTGTTTTTTTTTGGGCCGGGGGGTCTACATAATTCACCCTAACCGGTCCCATGTGTCCTGTACAAAGGGATATGGACCAAAAGCAACATTTATGATCTGATAGTCAGTAATCAGCATTTGGGACAGTGTTCATTACATCACTTGTTTCTTAGAGTGGCCTACAAATCAAAACTGCTTGCATAATGGATCATTTTTTAGTTTCCTTCATTTCCTCGTTGCTGTCACCTACTCGCTTCAGCTGCACACGGCCGTGTTTGCTCGCATGTCTGATTTAAACCCAGCACAAAGAGCCACATGTAAATTATGTTAAAAGCCCGATGGTCACACCTGCGCGGCAAGTTCACTTCATTGTTCTATTAAACTTCAAGCAATGCCTTTCTTCCTCACACGGCCGCCTCACCTGCCATACCAGTGATACCAATGTAGGTGAACTATACAATCCTAGACATCACAATAGTCAAAACATCAACAACAGCTGAGTCAGGTACAGTCAGTCATTATTGAAGGGATTGACCAGAGAGTCGATGAACCTGAAGTGTTGAAAGGGCAGTTCAAAGTGTATTGTGGTTTTTAGTTGTTGTTATATTCAGGTCCTCTATTAGTGACTGAAAAGCCTATATAAGTATTTAGCTACACATTAGTTGAAATGATTCAGCTTCTGTACTAACTAATTTCTCTAACTTAGATTTTTTTTGGCTATAAATAAAATAACTAAATATTCCTTTCTCTATATATGTGTATGCATGGCTTGGCTTTTCAACAAGAGCTGCATGACTAAACTAGTTTGTCCACAGCTTTCAGAAGTCACAAATCAGAAATTTGCCAAAGGGAATAACTGCTGCCTCACGCTGCTCTGGTTACTCACTTGGATGCTCTCCTTGTCTGTCACCTTGGTCTGTGAGAGTGGGGCTAGTTCCAGCACTTGAGGCCTCAGGTCGTTTTTAGTAGGATTTTGTAAACTTATTCATCCGTTTATTCACGTGTAGGGGCTTGTTATCAGTAAGTAACAAATGTACAGAAACTCAGTGGACTCCACAACAACCAATCTTGCTTTTGACACAAACAGGTTGAAAATAATAGTACAAATCAAAGTATTCAAATGCTTTCCTTACATGTGTCCAGGGCTGAAGCTGTCCAGCTCTCCAGTCTCCGGGAAGAACACATCCTCTACTTTCTGCTTGGGCTTTTTTTTCTTGAGTTTTAGTGAGAACATCCCTTTGCTCTTCTTCTCTTTGGGGGACACAGGGGACATGTGCTCGGGCATGGCACTGTGGTCCCCCGGGCTAACAGGTCCGGGACTCGTGGGTAGAGACACGGGACTGCTGAGAGTCCCATCTTTGTTCGCTGCCCTCTTTATGTCCTTGTTCTCCTTATCCAAAGACTTGGATTTAAACAAGTTCTTGACTTTTAAAGTGCTGGATTTACTCATCGCGGCGGCTGTAGCAGGTCCTCGTCAGGAACTGAGAACAGAAAACAAAACCATGAGGACTAGAGCTCTGCACAAAGTAATTCACGGGACTGAACCTGCAGAGCGGGTTCGCGCCGCAGTTTGGACTTGCCCCCGCGGAGCGCGCGCCTCAGGTGTCCACAGGTGAGTGTTTGGATCAAGTGAGCCGCAGTGCGCACGTACGTCCGCCCTTGTGCTTCACAGTAAAGTTAGAAAGTAACGTCGATTTGTAACGTGACTCCACCAGTTTAACCAGCTGCAGAACTGGTGGCGCAAAATGGAAATATCAAAGGCGTTTTTGTTCTGGAATCACTTTCATTTGTTTCATTTTGGCCTGTGTATGCCTATAGGTTATGTAGAGCTGTAGCTCCACCCCTCCACTATGTCCCAATAGGATTTCATTATACACATGAAGCTGAATCATTCAGCTTTGATTAATCACATGCCTGTTATCATAGGAGGTCCTGTATGTCTTTGTGCACTGATAAAAGATTAAAAAGATTAGGCTTTGTGTTTAACCTCGGCATCGTACTCCACGGCTGTACGGCTCAGTGTCCTGCAACCCCCAGCTCTGAGCAATTTTATTTTGTAAAAGTAACTCTGGAGACTCCTGGGATACATAAATAGGACAGCCCCATCTGCTGAGCATTTTAAAAACGGCAGCCACTGCCCAAGCCCAGCAACAACATGTGAGACGGCTCCTCTGCGCTGCGTCTCCACAGCTTTACTGTCACTGTCACTGTTACTCTCATTACTCTCACTGTCACTGTCACTCTCATTACTCTCACTGTCACTGTCACTGTTACTCTCATTACTCCACTGTCACTGTTACTCTCATTACTCTCATTACTCTCACTGTCACTGTCACTGTTACTCTCATTACTCTCATTACTCTCACTGTCACTGTCACTGTTACTCTCATTACTCTCATTACTCTCATTACTCTCACTGTCACTGTCACTGTTACTCTCATTACTCTCATTACTCTCACTGTCACTGTTACTCTCATTACTCCACTGTCACTGTCACTGTCACTGTTACTCTCATTACTCTCATTACTCTCACTGTCACTGTTACTCTCATTACTCTCACTGTCACTGTCACTGTTACTCTCATTACTCTCATTACTCTCACTGTCACTGTCACTGTTACTCTCATTACTCTCATTACTCTCACTGTCACTGTCACTGTTACTCTCATTACTCTCATTACTCTCACTGTCACTGTCACTGTTACTCTCATTACTCTCATTACTCTCACTGTCACTGTTACTCTCATTACTCTCATTACTCTCACTGTCACTGTTACTCTCATTACTCTCATTACTCTCATTACTCTCACTGTCACTGTCACTGTTACTCTCATTACTCTCATTACTCTCATTACTCTCACTGTCACTGTTACTCTCATTACTCTCATTACTCTCACTGTCACTGTTACTCTCATTACTCTCATTACTCTCATTACTCTCACTGTCACTGTTACTCTCATTACTCTCACTGTCACTGTCACTGTTACGTTACTGTGATGTAAATAGTTTGTCCTTGTGAGTTTGTATGAAACCAAACCCAAATTGTGGCGTACACTGGTATCAAGCGTCTGCATCCTAAATAAATAGCACATCATTTCCAGAGCAATAAAAGAGAATATTCCCCTGTAGTGCTTTACCACATTTTCATCCAGTTCCACCTGATCAATCCTAATGTCTTCTCAAGCCCATTATACCTCCACAAATCAGGGCGGCCAGGGACAAACTCATATGAACTTTGACCCACAGAGGTCAAAGTCAAATGCAGATAAACTCCTGTGTCATCGAAATGTTCAAAAATGTGCAATGGAGGCAAAGTGAAATAGACATGCTTCGAACATGAAATGAGCTACAATTTTAAATTTCCCAGAGGTGGGTAGAATAGCCAAAAACTGACAAAGAGTAACGTTCATAACATAAGATAATATACACAAGTAAGAGTAAAAAAGACTGTGGATTTCATAAAATTGACAGAGGTTGATAAGATTGATAAGATACCTATAACAGAGGGTATATGGTTATGGATATTTCATATACATGTTCAAAAAAGGGTCTCCAAATAAGTGTGAACTCAAATCACTTTCTCTTCCTCCTTGTTATATTTTTCCTGGTACAAAAACAAGGTCTAACTCAGAGACAGCATTCAGTAGGCCTACATGATAAAACATTAAAAACATTACATTTGAATATGGAGATGAGAGCACACTCCGTACAGACGTGACAGTGTTGTAGTGGGAGGGTGTGTGTAACAGGTGACAGCTCTCACTCTCAGATCTGAAACAGGAGGCTCACATTGTGCATCCAATTCAGAGGCAGCGCAGAGGCTCTACCAGTGAAGAAACACCTTTGGTACCTTTCAACTTTTCCTATTTCAACTCTGATTCACCCACTAAAGGTATGTTAAATTACTAGTATGGCAAATTAATATTCATTTTCAGCATAAATGTAAGCTATATTTAAAGAGCATTAACAGCAACGATGGAGATAATATAATGAAAGCACTGAAAGTCAAACTGAACATCCTCAACACAATAACATTTCTAGTAAAGTAAATCTGTACAGACTTTAAAGTAGTTTTCACTGTGATCATGTACCCTATGCCATCGAAGATTATAGATATTATCAAGGCTATTAGTTAAAATATAGGGTCAATTTAGGTAAAGTTGGAAAAAATTTGGCAATGTCAGGAAACATCCAAACATATAGAAATCCCATATTTCTATATCACAAAAATATATACACTATACACAATACAGGAATATGGAACTTGAGTGTTGTTTTTTCTGCTTCAGGTTCCTTTTTAGAAACCTGTTATGGTATGTTTGTAGGTTCTTTTGTGTTCCCCTTCAGATAATACGCCTAATAGCTATAAATGTGATTCCTTCCTCATTGCAAAATGATAGCGTATCGGCCACTGCACTAATATAGTCCTGATCTTTGTAGTGGATTTGAGAAGTGAAAGCTGGCAGAAAGATATTTATCTTTTATTTTGATGTTTGCTCTTCATTGCCCGTTTCACCTCTTTGTGATCTCACTACATATAGAGGCCAACATACATTTACTGTAACCAAAGATCAGAGAAGCAATATAATCTCTAGCATCTGCAGAAAGTCACAGCTCAGCCACCTGCGGCTTTGTGTGAGTTCACTTATTTTCAAAATCACCCAAAACTGGGTCATGCGAAACCAGAGGAAAGGCTAAACTAGAGCATAAAAGGTGCAGTTGAAGCTGAATAAGATTCCAAATCTCAAAAAAGAAAAAAAAAAAAAAAAAAAAAAAGTGGGTTTAAATTTGAAAAACAAAGAAGAAAGAAACACCCATGAAACACCCACCTCTGTTCTTCATTGTGAAAACTCAAGTATGTATAAATAAGTGTAGGCTACACGTTTTTGATCTTTCAGCATAACAAAAATGTAACTTTTATGAGTTCCCATTTGTCACTGAGACAATCAAGCCTGACTTTAAGATCATGTACATAACCTATATGTACAAATCCCTTTACAATTAAAGCTTAAATGTAAAATGTTTGACCTCGTCTACCCCCTAATTATATGTAATCACAGTTCTCCTCATTATCATCATTTCATCATTTTCATAAATACTATTCTAAAATATCACTTCCCGATTTCACCTCTAGTTCTTTTTAAATGTGAATAGAATAGAACTGTATTTCTAATCACATTCCTCTTGTTACCAGTTTTATAGGATGACCACTGAATACTATCCAACTATAGATGATTATCCACAGACTACAGACGAGCTATGTGTGGTGGCCCCAGACCCACAGGAAATCTTGGTTCAGACTTACATCCACTCCTTCATCTGCGCCTTTGGCCTGATTGGAAACATCCTCGTCATCGTCACTTACATCTTTTACAAAAGGACCAAAACAATGACTGATGTGTATCTTTTCAATGTGGCTGTGATTGACCTGATCTTTGTGGTGGCATTGCCTTTTATCATCTACAATGAGCAGAACAACTGGTGGATGGGCACTGCCGCCTGTAAAATCCTCCGTTCCACCTACAGTATGAACCTGTACTGTGGCATGCTGCTGTTGGCTTGTATTAGTGGAGACCGGTACATTGCCATAGTCCAGGCTCGACGCTCTTTTGGCTCTCGCTCCCAATCTCTCCTCTATAGTCGCATCATCTGTGCTGTTGTGTGGATTTTTGCTTTATCCTTAACACTCCCTACAATCATCTATACCCAAACTTTTAAAGAGATGAATTTTGGATTGCCAGTGTCTGTGTCATGTGAAATGTCCTTTGATGAGGACGAAACAGCCAGACTTGTGAAAATCTTGGTTCCAAGCTTACAGATGGCTATAGGATTCTTACTACCTTTTCTTATAATGACCTTTTGCTACTCTTGCATTCTTATCACATTACTCAGAGCACAAAGTAGCCAGCGCCACAAAGCCATCCGTGTAGTTTTCGCTGTGGTCGTGGTCTTCATCTTGTGTCACTTTCCATACAATGTGGTCCTTCTCAAACACACGCTGTCCCTTTTCAAAGAAAGAAGCTGCAAAATGGAGAAGATTAAGTTTAAAATTTTGGCTATTTCCCAAAGTATCGCTTACCTCCACTGCTGCCTCAACCCCATCCTGTACGCCTTTGTGGGGGTCAAGTTCAGGAGCCATTTCAGACAGATCATGGTAGACTTGTGGTGCATTAGCAAGAAGTACATCTATAACGCTCGTTCCTCACGCAACACCTCCGATACCGGCATGACTGGCTTCTCCACAGGGTTCAAGTCAGATAGTTCTCAGATGTCCTCCTTTAGTGCATAAAGTTAATTTGTTTACATAGTGCAGTGTAACTTTTCTAGTGGAGGGTGTGGCACATGCTTCTCTCCATAGAGCTGTTTTTTTTTTGCCTGGACAGTTCCACAATATAGAATTCAGTCGACCTATCATGCATTTATTTAAATGCACCGACTTTCTATGCTTAAAAAACACACAAAAAATGCATTCACATTGTGTTAACTAGGGGCTGCCTCTTCACACATCTTGTTTAATGTCACACTGTAGAACATTCTAAGCAAAGAAATAACATCTCAAAAAAGTATAAGAGAAATTGAGACACAACACGGTAATTATTGGCTAAAATCAAGTTATTCACAATGAAACATGCAGTTATCATATATCACATTTTGAAACAAAGATAAAGAAAAAAAGAAAAAAGAAAAAAAAATACAGTGTGGAGAACGATATCTGCTTGTTGGGACAGGGACAAGAAATATATGTAAATAGTACATTTCATAATGGGAGAAATGTTTTATATATACATTGTTGTTATTATTGTTTTTGAATATATATTGCTGATTTTTTCCTCCTTTATATTAAAACATATTATTGAAATGTGATATTTTACATTCTCTGTGAATCATAAATCTTTAAAAAATTTTTTTTTTTTTTTTACATGTGGATTATTATTTTATTAAGAAACAATAAACTGCAAATAAACTGCACACGTCAAAAGATTGTGTGCTCTTTATTTATACACTGGCAAATGTAACACAATAGTTTTTAGACTGTGAGACAGGTGTGGGCACTGAATATTGTAGAACTATATTTTAGTATTCAACTATATTTTTCCATATTTGTTGGTGATCGATGATCGTTACTAAAATGTTTCTAGAACTTCCTGTGAGGTTTTAAAGTCTTTGTGACTAATGCCACCACAACTCTCTCCTCTTCTGGGGAAATTTTAGCTGTTTAGTTTATACAAGCACTTGTTTTTTATTCTCTCAGTAAAACAAAGTACTGTATCAAATACGAGAACAAAGGCTTACAGATTATTTTCAGACGTAGACCTTTACTTCTATACACTCTCGAAGATCGCTGTATCTGTCATCTTACCAAAGAAAGTTGGTGTTACACCTCTGCTCTGAGATATTTATGCCACAACCACAATACAACAGAGCCACCTTCAGGACAATGTCTGCTATTACATCGTAACTCAAAACATGCGACTAGACTATGTTATTTAACATGATATTTAACATGAATTTAAAGTGAAATCTCACCGCAATGTTCACTTTTAAAATATGAAAAAGTCCGTATTAACTGCAATAATAATAATAATAATAATAATAATAATAATAATAATAATAATAATAATAATAATAATAATAATAATAATAATAATAATAATAACAATAAGAAGAAGAAGAAGAAGAAGAAGAAGAAGAAGAAGAAGACACATGTCACTTTTTTTGCAGTTTATGAGGATGATATATGAGACTTTTAAGTTGACAAAAGTGACACATTGTCCATAAAGCATTTCACAATGATAATTTAGAGATGAATACCCCCGTTCCCCCTCGACTATTTCTGTTGTGAACATGTTTGAGCTGCTCCAGGTGCCACCCTGATTTTCCTATAAATATATAATGAACATTAAGGTATTTAGAAAACATTATCTTCTTTTTTCTAGTATTAACAGTTTATTTTGATAGCTCAGTCTTTTACCCAACAGCAACAACATAAACGCTATCACTGTTAAGAATTTATTTGGGTCTGTATGGCTATGACTACAGACACTGTATGTAGTTATGCACTAGCCCAATCTAGTCAGTTTATTGTGGATACAGTAAAGGTTAACAAATGGTCACATACAGCCACATGCGTCACCAATTCATGACAAAAAGGCTAAAGACTGTGCTGATTAATTTATTTTGCTGGGTCAGGTTGTAGAGTCCAATGAGGAATGCAGCCAAATGAGTTGGAGTCTAGCAGTCAGCCAGCTCAGCCACGCTATCATAGGCTAATTGTCAACATAGTCAGCTTATTTGTATGTGTAACTTATTTCATCTGGGCAAAGAAATGAACTATGGGAAAATAGTTTTGGTATTCCCAAATGGAAGAAAAATACCCTTAAGTTAGGACGAGGTCAAATGCAACTCGGATTTGGTGCTGAGTTAAAGCAGTAAATCTAATTAGTGTAACTGAAGCACTGTGAGTTTGAGACAACAAAAGCTGAGAACTGCACCAGGGAGCACAGCTGTGGAGTAGCTCAGGAGGGATGTCATCCATTAACAGCTGAGGGCCATGCATGTATGAGAACTTCTTATAGTGAGTGACAACACAGCAGAAGTGAGTAAGTGCCACACAGATTAAACTGACAAGGGTGTTACTTCAACTTTGCTTTAGAAACAACTGTTTGGGATTAGTAACCACTTTACAAGGCACGAGTCAAAAAATGCTATCTTTTTTTAATGTAATAAAATTATGTGACCTAAGCCTAGAAGACACAGCCAAACCTTGGAGTGGTCTGTTTATGTGAGTATAAGGATTAAGGAACCACATTATACAATGAGGTTTACCACTGTGGTTTCACACATGTATTACTAACCTCCTTGGGCTGCTTTATGTACCATAACTGAATTTAAGTATAGCTTGAGGAATAAAGTGTGCGTAAATCCACTGATATTAGTAATCTCATGAATCTCCCACTCAAAGGGGATGATACATCTCTGTGGTCCTTCAAGTCTTGGGACGCTAAACCCATATGTCCCAAAGGAAGCCACTTCTCAATCTTTCATCCAACCCACTTCTGAAATGAGAGGGATGTTCCATCAGTGAAGGGAAAGAATTCCCCACTTTGGCCAATAAAGGTACAACACATTGAGCCAATTGCCTCAATGAAATTTCAGTATGTGATGAGTGTGAGGAGGCCTGCCTCAGTGCCAAGTTGTGCAGCTGCAAACCCCTGCTCTATACTAAATGAAATCACTACTACTTGTCTAAACTTTATTTCAGAAGTTATTGTATTTTTTGTAGTTATTGCAATTTCCAAATGCTGCTTTTGAGCATTCAGTTTAATTGGGGTGTATGTGCTTTTTTTTCACCCTCCAAAAGTTGATGTTCCATTTAATATACAAACTAAAGTGACCTTGAGCTACTGCTATGGAAGAAGGAAACTTTGCAATTCAACAAATATAGGAAATATTTGTGTATGTCATTCTTGAGCCAAAGGGAAGTGTTATTTGTGTTCATGTCATATACCCTTACTGCTAGTCCCTTGTCAGTGTGATAATGTCTTTTCCTGGCTGGCCCAGAGAAGGGCGCACTTTTATCTATGCAACCAAACCACTGGAAACCTCATTTCCTGTTCCAGTTTTCTTTCCTGAGCCTCCGTCCCTTTTGTAGCTCAGCTGCCAAACCAGTCTACAGGGGGAGATATACCGGGGCTGAGAGGGAGAACAGGTCTAAGGCTGCAGACAAATAAATCCAGTAAGCATTGATGCTCTGTGGGTCATTTGTGCTAACGTTTGTTATTTACAAAATTAAGCTGCACATTGTGGAGTGCAGTTCCCAGGGCTCTATAGAAACCATGCCTAGATTAGTCTTGGACAACCACATAACAAATCTAACCATGCTGATTAGCTCTGATAAGGTAATGACAACTAATGGACAGAGAACATCTGTTAGCAATCAGATCAGTTGACCTTGTGTTATCCTAACCTTTTGACTAAACAGGGACAGCAGTAGAGGACTTTATAGTGAGCCATGGCTTATTTATTTTTTATTACTGTTGAGAGACTTTACAGTGCAATCCATTCTTTGGCAAACAAACAATACAAAAGATAGGTAATTTCATATCCTCGTTGACCGCTTGTTCTGGGACAGTGTGAGTAAAGCATGTTCAGTCTTGCAAGGCAGTGCATTCCATTAACACATACTACAGAGATAATCCAGAGGAGGGGTGGGTAAGGAAAATAAAAAAGCTAATTCAACAAAAATAGGTTTTGACAGCAAGTGACAAAGACATCTCACAGTGCTTTTGTAACCAGAACATGGAAAACTCAGTTCAAATGGATTTAACCTAGAGATGACATTCTCATACAGGCCTAAGCAAAACACTGTCATACTAGGACATGTGATGGACGATGTTTGAAGAGTACATTAGGAACATATATAATCTTGCTAGTTTTGCAGTCTGTTAAGAGTTAAGAGTGGAAAATTAACCAGAGACTTGTTGTGGGTATGTGAACTTGCACAGGACATGACCACATAATGAAAACAATGGAACAGAAGTGATGCAGCCATTTCACAACAATTTGAAGGTAATAAATGTGTGTTGTGTTACATGAGGTAAACCAGTGCATGAATGTATAAAATGTACATCAACAGAAGTGGCTGACAGGAGGTAGTGCTCCATTCAAAGTGTGTCTAGCCTTGTTTTAATTTGACAATCCCAATCATTGTTCCTCCCCCAACATCACCCTCGCTTCCCCTTTCATATGGCTTCCATTACAGCGGAATGAAGGTCAGAGGGCTGCGCTCCACACATGCCTGGATACATGACGTCACCTGGGTTTAAAAAGTATAACATGCAAAGAAATTATGTTGTGGGCTGAGCATTCCTAAACTATATCGACACTGCAGATGTCCCTGCAAGAGGAAAGTGACTAAACACACGTGTGAAAATATTTAAAAGCAATACACCATATGAAGGCGTAGGAAAGGAAAGCATGAAGTAGTCCTGCTAAACCGATACTGCAAGTCTTCACAGAATGGATGAGTCAATAAGAGAATGAAATGTTCCTGATACAGCCAGAAAATACTGCTGTGGTAAAGTTAGCAACAGCAAAGGCTAACCCTGACCCTATTGCAACATTCATGTTGTTTTATAGATACACGACACATGTGCTTTTTGAACTAAACGTTTGGCTTTAAGTGGTCACATCATTTTGTTCTACACCATTTTAATAAAATAATCTACAATGAGGATGACAGTGCAAGAACTGGTGTCCTTCAGACAGGGGGCGCCACATGGTCCACCTCAGTCAAACCAGGACAGACCAGCACACATAACAACTAAACTGACATGTGGTCTATGAAGTACAGAACAAGCATCAGTAGACTTTTTGCATTTTTGTAGGGCTTCACATTACTTCATACACAAATATTTTGTACAAAATGGGAGGCAACACATGTGGCAAATCACATGTTTTAAAGCACCTTTGATAAAAAGTTAAAGTAACTCTTTTCAGAAAATATCCTGAAGATAAAATAAACAGTCCTTTTCTCTTGCAAAAAGGCATATGCGGCATGTAAATATAATGTGGCTTGTACACAAAAATACTTAAGGTATGCATTATGAATAAAATGATTAGAAAATGGTAAAATAGCACCAGTTTTCTGCATCTCTGACCTGAGAAGATTTTGAGAGTCAACAAAATGGTGGCCTCGTCATCTTTTTCCCTTTCCTGTGAACGGCGACTGGCCTCTGCGTTGTGGGGAATGTTGAGCAAACACAGTGGCTGTTTGTTTCACTTCAGAAGCCTCAGGGGACTCGAAGAGAAGAGGTTTGTCTCTGGGGTTTACAATTTGCCCAGTCATCCATCCAGCCATCAGTTCAGAGATAAATCCTTTTAGCCATGGTTGGCTTGTTGCCAGCAGATCCAAACCAGGCTCCAGGCTGCTGGCCCTGGAGGGGGCCACAACAGACCCTCTCGAACCAAAGAGAGTAATGCATAATGAAAACAAGTGAGGCTATTGGGTCAATCAAGGCTGTGGCATTAGAGCACACCTTGGAGTCTGTATCTCACTGGACGTCTGCGATTGACTGTCAGTCACTAAACTGGACGAAGGTGTCCTCATTTCAAATGTGCCTGTTGTCTTCCTGTTGAAGGCACATGGGGCAACAGGCCCCTTTGAGCTTCACAGGATGTTTGCATTGAGCTGGTGGGCAGGACTGTACAGTGCAGGTCACTTGAGCATCCTGCAGGACACACAGCAGTACAGCAGAGTTAGATCAAAGTACATTTGAGGCCTACAGTGAACAAAAGAGCAAACTGTTGCTCTATTTCTGGTTAACAGAATCAAATGAGCAAATACTTCTCATGAGCACTAAGAAAAGCACACATTAATACAGCATTGCAACTAAAAGTGGAACAGAATGAATGTTGCACCAGATAATTTAGTGGCAACCAGTTTGTGTCAAGCTAGTGACAGTCTCTATATTGGTACCAGGGGCATGGTATTGCCAAGGGATGAAACGCAACCTCACAGGCCCAAATTGGAGCATTTAACTGTACAAGTAATAGTTACACTAAGAATTTGCGTAAGTTTTAAGTACCAAGCCATTCTTGTTGTGTACATAATAGTTGAAACATCTTGGGTATTAGACACATGTAGTTGATGGGCATATGCTTGACGTACTGTGCATTCACAGGTGGTGCAGGGATCCTGTTTCCACTGTTCTCCATCTGCTCGCTCTCGCCCCTCACTGTCAGTGCAGTCAGTCCTCCTCAGACGGGCTTCAAGTCGCTTTATCTGCAAAGATTCAACCAATGTTCTTTTTTATGGCTCACTAGATTGTTCATGTTTCTCATAGTTAAAAGGCATACAAGAGTAAAAAAAACAAGGTTGATGCCCACACCTGCTTTCGTAAACTTGTAATAGTCTTCTGCATTTCGGAGACAAAGTCTTGGAAATCAGTAACAGTAGGTTGAGTTGTTTTTTGTGCTTTCGCAGTAACATTTTCAGCACTCTCTAGTGATGACCCCACTGGGCTGGAGAGAAACATTAAATACATTAAACATACAACAATAAAACAGAATACAAAATGCTTGCCATTGTCATATGGCCATGTGGTACCTGTCAACAGGCTTGTCCTCATTGTAGCTATGCTCTGCTGATCTGCGTCCCCTAAAGTGGTACGAAAGGGCATTAAACTGGCCCTTGGTCCTGCAGTCTGAAAGTTAAATGTGGCACATACATTACATATTAATAAGAGAAAAATAATGAAGCATCACACAACTCAACACAGATCAGAAGGTTGACATTTATTGTAATACCAGACAGTGTATACATCTCTGTGCCCACATCAAAGTGAGTGACAGACACAACACAAACCTGCTCATGCTTGACTTCTCATCTGGGACATGTGCTAAAGGTTCCATATAAAAGAAGGCACATAATGCTGTAGATGTAGTTTACTGGCCTGGTGCATCTAAAATGACTTTTGTTTTGCACATTTTAAGCTGCTCAGCTGGGTTATGAAACAAAACTCTTTAGATCCAACTCTATGTCCATACAAGCTACTAACATGTTTGCTTTTTAGTGATGGCAGAGATAAATCTGAAAACGGCTGAGTCTTGACGTTCTTAACTGCCCACAATCTGCCCTGTCAGCAACAACCTCAGGTGAAACTTCCCGAGCTTAGTCACAAATGCCATCTCTAGTCTCTACAATTAGAATGAGCCACACTTGTAAAGAGACTCTTCATTATGTCATAAGAGTTTCAAAGTGCAGCACAGTGCTGTTTTGCTACAGTCACTCTCCACAAGAATGCAGCATGTCCTTTATGTTAAGCTTAGTGTTAAGTTTAGTGTTATAGCTGTAACTTGCCTTGAGTCATTTATAAATACACAACTATCTAATACTATTAATTACTGCAGACTTGCAGACACAAGACATTTTAAACATTTTAAATTTGTTTTTAATAGTGTTTTAATCTTGTACAGCACTTTGGGCAGCTTTGGTTGTTGAAAGGTGCTATAGAAATAAAGTTTGATTGATTGATTGATAAACAAAGGCAGCAGTGTGTTAGCAACCATGACCAAACTAATACAAAAAGTACTGTTTTGACTATTGTGATAATATATATATGAATTGTGTAAGACTTGACCTTCACAGCAGTCTTGCCACATTCGCAGGTCGATATGAGGAATGTCCTCACAGCTGCCGAAACCATGAGGGAGCTCAGCCACGCTGAAGACGTCCTGTTGGACGCGCGTGATGTTGTCTCCATTGTCACACAGCACTCGGGCCAGAGAGGCCTGTTTCAGCTGAGTCAGCTGTGCAGGGGTGAACACACCGGGGTTTTCATACCAGAACCTACACATAAGGCCATGCAAAAGGGGATCAAGGCAAATGGCTACATTTGTTTTTGTTAGGGATGTTTTTAACATTAGACAATATAAAGCTTTCACCATCAGTTGGCGAGAAAGGTAACTATTATTAATAGTTAGATGTGCTTTACCAATGTTTTACCTGTCACCATCTCGTACTCGTTTAAACTGCGTCACAAGCAGACACATGAGGGTCGGCCCCAGTCTGCTGCCTGGAACTAGGTCCTCTGCCATCAGCGCCGGGAACAAGTCGATATTAAGAGGGGTGCCATACAATCTGTAATATGTACACACACTTTTTAGCTTTTATACATTATATGGTGCATTAAATAGCTGTGTGAGTGTTACCTTTGCAGCTTTTCTCTCACAGTAGGATTCTTGATCTCATTTCTAAGATCTTCAAATGTCTGTGCTGATGACAGGTTACAGAATGTTCTGAAGTCATTGTAAGGAGATATGCCATGGTCTCTCCCTCTCTGGATGTTCATAGCAGCGAGATCCAAGGCCACCGCATGAGCCATGGAGAACAACTTCTCAGTCAGCTCTGTGTTCAGTAACTGTGTGGTGACCCTCATTTTACCAGCGACTCCAAAGAGGCCGCGCAGGAGGGGATCGATGCCCCCCTCGTTCACAATACGAAAGGGTGAAAAGAAGGCCCGGTGCAGAGAGAGGTGACCCTGTGGGATAGGCTGGAAGTCCTCATCTAGCCTGTACAGGATCGGGTTGATGAGCGTGTGCCCAAAGCGAAATGCGGCAGTAGCAAAAGCACTGAAGATGCCAGCGTTAATATTTGGGTTATAACCAGTGTACTGTCCCATCATCCTCATACCAGCTTCTCCAAATATCTGAAATAATAAGAAATCAATAATAAATCAATAATAAGAAGAAATGTATTGTTATTAAACTGGACATACTGCGCTAAATCAACTTCACTGAGCTTTTAACATGGGTATATCCTTGGTTTATATACATGGGTATATCATTAGTTTATATACATGGTTATATCATTATATCATTTTCTTAAATAATATTATTTGATTAAAAAAAAGTAGCAATCTGCTGCTGCTTGGTATGGTTAACATATCAGCTCATCTGCAGTTCTGAACAGAAAGTCAATAGACCTGTTTCTATAAAGCCATTTTAGGCCAATATTGTGGTTTACAATGAAAATGAAAAAATAATAATAACAAAATAAAATTATAGTCTTCTACTTACGCTATAGTTCAATACTAAATACTCCAATGTGTCTTCTTTAAATATGCATATTCAATTAAAGATATATGGAATATAATAGCACATTAGAGATATTTCATGGATATCACATAAACAGTAGAATTACCTTTGGCAGCCAGTGGTTATAGGTGATATGCTGCATTTGGGCCCCCACGATCTTCCTGGCCTCATGGTAAATGGTGTCCCCATCCCAGTGTGGGTTGAGTCTTAGCAGCTCTGTGGCAATTCGGTTGTGCTCCCTAAACCACACTGTGTGCATGGCAGTCAGGCCGAGCTGCTCATTGGCCCGATGGTCCCCAGCCAAGAAACACGGGATTGGGCTTTCATTTTCATCCCTCATACACTCAGTGGGAGGTCCAGTGGCAAAGGGCAGCAGAGGTTTCCCTGTTCTTTGGATAATCCCTTGGCGCAGCAACCCCCTGTGGCTGGCCAGATCGCGGACCTCCTCAGACTCATGGCGAGAGCTCCCGTAGACATTGGAGGCGTCGATGTAAGATGTGAGCTGATTGGTTTGCTCTCGGGGGTACACACTGTTCATGAGGAGCGAGGTCATGCCACTGCCACACACAGGGCTGGAGCGCACAAAGAACATGCAGCGGGCACCACTGCGGATCTGGCGCGGGTCATTGGGAGGAAATTGGATGGGGAAACATGGAGGGTCATTTGTGCAGACTTGTGCGCACAGCTGTCCATCCGAAAAGCGGGACTGGCTCAGAGATGCAACTGTGGCGTCCAAGTCATGGTCGAGGAATTGCCCCCACTGCATGAGCATGTGGGTGTAGCGGTCGTCAGGGGTAATCGTCTCTGTGCCAATCATAGTGGTAGAGACCAGCCTGGGCAGAGGTAACCTGTATCCATTGTGCGGGCGCTCCATGGCTCCTCTGGGTAAGTTGAAGCCATTGTCATAGACCGGTTTAAGGAGACGCTCAAAAGCAGTAAGAGAGGCACCCCACATGGGGTGCTGAAGGTTGTTGCAGGTCCCATCATGGCTGCGATACTTCTGATGAAAACAAATGTCAGAACAGTTGTTCAGACGGCGATGGGCTGTGCAGCCAGACAGGTTAGCGATCATATCCAGGAACCGAGGGGACACCAAGTCATTGTAGCGAAAGGCTGTAGAATAGAACAAAAACAACTATATAATAGTCTGTATATAAAATTATGTATTCATCCTAATGTCAGTATTATAGTCCTGATTCTAAATGGGAAAAATCTTCTCAAAGGCACACGTAAAACCTGTCCTAACTTGTTTTCTTTCACTTTGCTGTTAAATAGCAATGTGGACAAGATTGATGTGTGTAATAACTCAACAATGCACTGTTTATGTTACAGATATATTGCCAAGCCCACCCACCAGCAAATATGCATGACTGCATATGTTTATTGGATTTTTTCTTTTTTTTTCTCCCATTATCCAGAATAAATAGAGACATTTGTTTTGTACATTGCCTTACCTGTGCCATTGGTATCCACCATAAGGCCCTGGTTGACATGGTTCTGGATTAACAGCAGGGTTTGCTCAAAGATTTCTCCGGCTCGGGCCTGCTCCACAGTGTAGGGGTCACGAGGATACCGGAACAGAGCGAGGATCTCCCCTGGAGTGCGAGGTTGACTGCAGAGATGACACATGGAACAGTATGACTACACTACCAATAAAAACCTTGCACTCTCATAAATACCAATCATAATTAATAATTTTATTTATTTATTTTTATATTTGTGAGTCAAATAAAAATATTATGATGGTATAAAATATTACAAAAGCAGCCTAGCGGTACATGAAGAAAGGGGCTTGAGAATGACCATACTTTATTTCTGAAAGCTCTGACTCAGGCTGGGAATATGCAGGTCCAGCGCCAGGATAGATTTCAGGCAAAGTATTTGTGTTGTAACTCACATCACATGAGAGTGTATATCTTTGCAATCTAAAGTGGATTTTTTATTTTGATTGACTGAATCAAAAATTTCTTACCCATCAAAAAGGCGTCTTCTTGTGGACTCAATGGCACTGTCCACATTTCTTATGGCCTGCTGAATTGAAGTGCTAACAAATGTATCTCCCTCTCTGCTTACAGGGGGAACTGAAAGGAGAGAACATTAAAGTTAGCATACACTGTATACTATATTTACATGAAATTACAACTGTGCCATTTTGAGTTCCTTCCTCTAGTTGGAGCAAACATTCTGGCACGCTGACATGTAATAAAGCCATAGAAAATAGTGATCGTGTGACACGAGACAGAGGAGACTCCAACAACAACTGAGTCTGTTAATGTGGTTTATGGTTTAGCAGCAGAGCGCTGTTATCTCACCCAAGAATTCACAGCATGATCACCAACATTTTGAGAGGAAAGCTAAAAGAAATTTTAAGGAAATGAGGCAATGTGTGAGTAAAATCCCTGCATGAAATCTTGGATGATGTGAAAATAATACAGTCTTGTTCACACATTATCTTTTATTATTATTATTTGCAGTGGGTAAGGGGTGTTAAAATTGTATTCCAAGCAAGTTTTAATAATAGCACAATAAACTTAATAGCCATTTTATTGTGTATGGCACTTCTAAATAAAATAGCAAAGCAAAAACTTATGAGATGGATCTGTTGACCTACTTGTTTATACCAAGTAGAGATATGTAGGGCTGATTTAGATTATTTTCCCCAAATTATATGATGTGAAATGACTACAAGCTCATCCACAAACCCATTGTACCACAAAGTGGATATGAGAGCTATGTAGTCACGTTTTGTGCAGTGTCCTCTTCAAAACAAAGCATTATGCACATTCTTTAGGCACATCGCTGGTCCAAATAAAATATTGGCCTCTGCAAGAGATTTAAGGCCAATAACTGATATGCTAAACAGTGCAAATATCAGCTCAAGAAAAAATTATAAAAAAGGTAAAAACGGTATTCCTCCTACAAAGTATTTCCAAGCTTTAACTAACAATATTGCTTGCCGACATGTCCAGTAATGGTGTAGAAAGCCAAACTTACCTATGACAGTTAGCACCATGCTGGCCACCTGGTAGCCAATAGAGTTGCGAGCTATGCATTCATAGCGTCCAGCATCAGCGGTGCCCACATCTTTAACCTCGAGATAACCATCTAAGCTGATGTGAAACTTTCCACTTTCTGTCACTTGTACACCGTCCTGCAAAACAAGAGAATCACATCTATCAGAGTTAGTGGATTCAGAAAAGTTAAAGATGACTGCACATAAAATATAGATAACATTGTATGAAATATTGTGAAAAGATTTTTATTGTATTTGTTGGTAAAATTGTCATTTAAATATGTCACAAACTTGTTAATATAGTGAAAACAGTATAGCAGTAATATAAATAGGTCATTTGAATGGGGTTATTTTCCAACCTTGTTCCATGTGAGCACAGGTTGTGGCTGGCCTTGAGCGCTGCAGGGGATCTGGACATCCTGGCCAGACTCCACCGTCAGATCCCTTGGAGCATTTGTGAAAACAGGCGTTACTGAATGAGTTAAAACATACACACAAGTTAATGGTTATGCAAAAAGAGCAAGAAGCACTAAAATAATATACAAATACCTACTTCTAATCAAATACAATAAACATCTGTTTTTATGGAGATATTAATCTAATTAAGTCTAATTTCAGTTTGTACAGTGACCAAAACTGACACATCACTGCCTTGTACTGTCTACAGTGATGACACAACTCCACAGAGGAAAGGGGAGAGGCACACAGCTGCCTCCCACAAACCACCATCAAATTCCACTCAGCTTCCCATGCAGATGCCAGACGGCACACACCTGGCCTTGGGAAAATCCCACACATTTAGAATACAAACAGAATGTAGCTCATTATGAGGTCTGACTCAAAATCAAACCTGAGTTTTTGTAGCTAAAGTGCCTTTATCTATAAAACACAGTGCTGTAATAGCATGCCCCACTGTTCTGTGAATTCTACAACAAAACCCACAAGAATTTTGTGTACATGTCTAATTACTTCCATAATTAGCTGTGGCTTTAGCTCATTAAGAAGAGAAACCCCCTCTTTATGAAGAACAAACATATTACATTGTGTCAGTGGGCGGCTTCGACTTAGTGTGTACTTTAAATCATGTTAACAGTCATTACTATATGGAAAAACATGGTGTCATCTCAGGATTACAGGCTGCCATGCTTTCCTGTGCTGTGCCAAGCCTGTAATTTTAGGTACACGCAGGCACACAAGCACAACCACAATACAACCCCATGTGCCATGTGTCTTTACTTCTGTAAATGTCCAGATGCACAAACTACGCCTTCACACTCACAATAACACACAACTCTGTGTATGCGAGTCTAGATTACAAAGAGAGGCTTATAGAAATGACAAATTACTATAAATGGCGGGAACACCTCCACTCCCACCCTCTTAACTTTTACCACCTAACACCGCCTCCCTCCTCAAACAAAACATACACTGTTTGAAAATGGGTTGTAATAACCAGGCTAACACCCACATTATGCTGCATTATATGTTTAGAAGACCAATACTTCTTTTTCTAGGCCAAAATGTATCTCTACAAATCATCAGAAAACTACAAGCTAAAAAAGACATAGATTAATATGTGCATTAGAAGTCATACCATTTTAAAAATACAAAAAAGCGTGCTTGCTTGCAAGTTCCTATCTGAAATGACGCACAGTCTAAGCGCTGCAAATCTGTCCAGTAAAAACATGAAATGAAAGACTATCTCTCACATCTGTCATCTATTTATTTGGAGGATTGTGATTCTTACCTCTCTGTTGAATGCTGAGCTGCACTGCGGTGCGAACAGTTCCCACAGGGCTGACAGCCTGACACTCGTACTGGCCCTCGTCATGAGCGGCCACACGAGTGATGCGCAGAGTGCCTGTGGATAGCACCGTGTGGCGTCGGTCAATGGGTAAGGGACTGCCTCCTCTCGTCCAGGCAACAACAGGCTGAGGGTAACCTGTGGCTTCACAGGGAAAGTCCACTGTGTGGCCCTCCAACACAGACTGGTCCTGTGGTGTCACCGAGAACTGTGGGATGGCTAAGGAGGGGAAAATGGACTATAAGAACAGAGTATTTTATGATTGATGTAATCTGGAGAATCATTACTTTTTACCTATTCAATACTAGGGATAACAATTTGGTATGATACCAGTAATTGTAATCATTGTGATTATATATTTCACTGTTATTTTTCCATGATGTCAATAATCATGAATAATTGTAACATAGTAATGGTTCTTCTCACAATAATCATAAAAATAAAAACTTTATATTGTGACAAGCCTATATCTTCTTGTCACACATTCTACACATTCTACTCATTCCTGTCTCAGACAAAAGAAAGTAAAAGGGGATGCTGCAGTAGTATTTTAGTCATCCTAATTGTTAGCAGATAAACTATGGTTCAAAGCATTAAAAAGTTGTACCTTGAACAATGATGTAGGCAGTGGCGTGTATAGTGTCCACGTTATTAGAGGCGAAGCAGGTATACTGGCCCCCATCAGCCTGCACCACGTTCTGAATAAACAGGCCTCCAGATGGGGTGATGTTGATTCGGGTGTCACTGGGTATGGGTGTCCTGTCTCCCTTGGTCCAGGTGACACGAGGCTGAGGCTGTCCTGTGGCACTGCATTCAAGAGTGACGCTCTCTCCAACCAGCACCTCTGTGTTCTGAGGCTGGATCACAAAACTAGGTCGGGCTAAGAAAAAAGAAAGAGAGAATGTTGAGAATGTACATAATTTAATACATGTTTTCATCTGTTTTCTGCCAGCACTTACAAGGAGCTCCAAAATATCTCAGTGTGACTTGGGACGTCTTGACCTCCCCTGCCACATTTTTGGCCATGCACTGATAGACTCCCTGGTCAGTCTCTCTGGTGTCCTGGATCATGAGAGTCCCATCTTCAAGCAAATTCAGACGATGGTCCTCACGCATGTTTAGAGCATTACTGGAGAAAGAAAATTAATTATGAATGGCCTAGAGTGTAATCACTATCATTTATTTAATTTATTTATTTTTTACAATTGAGTACAATTTGAAAAAGTAATTAAAAAATTAAAAAGTAATTTGTATCATGGATCCTTATCTTTACACAAATAAATTAATTGTTCAATAAATATTATGTTATTTAGTTCTTGACTGTATTATTACAATATTAAAATTTCAAATCTTAGTAATAAATCTGTCAGTAATAAGAAAAAGCCTTGATACTTATTGGTTACCTCATATGGTGAAAATAAAAATAACCTCACTTGTTCCTGAGCCAGATGATTTGCGGTTTTGGGTTGCCTTCGGCCCGACAGGTGAAGTAGACGGTGTTCCCTGATGTAACATCAACATCCTGTGGCTCTGATGTGATCCTGGGTACCTCTGCAAGAAAAGGAAATCCCCCACTAAATTGTTTGGACCGCAAGTTTGGCATATTAAAGGTGCACTGTGTAATTTTTCTGAGAGAGGGTATGACCACCTGCTGTGTTACTGTCTGTTTGTGTTACTGCTTGTTTTTATATGTTGAGTACTGCAGAATTAATTTCCCCTACTGGGACAATAAAGAAGTTGAACCACGTGTCTCTATGGATATCTTTCTGTTTTGCCTAGAACATTCTACAGTATGGCATTAAACTTTATCCAACCATCTCCATGGAGACAAGCAGTCTCTGGAGACACCACCAGGCCAAGTTACAAGTCAACTTTCTGGACGGAGAACCCGCTCATATTAAGAATACATGTTTTTCCAAGTATTTCTGAGCAATAAAATCAGCTGTGAAGTAAATGCTACATAAATATGCTTAATGTCATACTGTGAAACATTACAGGCAAGGGATTAATATCTTTATGGAGACAGTTACGCTGTGTTCCTTCAAAACATATGGGAAGTTGAAATTGTTTTTTTTCTCCACAGAAAATACAAAAGATAAGAAGATAAGCAGGGAGATACTGGAGTGATTTTGATGAGTTAAAAAGAGGGGGGTGGTGGTGTTTAAACAGCTGTACAACCAGACACATATTGCTACTCACAGAAGAGCCACAAGAAAGAAAACACAAGGAGAAAAGGCTAAACAGTAGACACTTCCTTGGGCTACAGACAAATGAAGCAGTGGGGTTATAGTGAACAGGAATAGACAAGTTGGTCCATCAAATTATATGTTAAATGTTCTCCCCAATGCAGTATTTTCCGATCTTACAACACCATACATATAAAGCTTGTTGATACAGAACAAGTGCTTCTTAGTTTGGGTGTATCACTATCAAATAAATTACAATGAAAACACAAAATGAAGCCTTCAAAAACAGCAGCCTAAAATATAGCAGATGCAGTTTAAACAAAGAGGATACTCGATACATACAATGACATATAAATAAACTTCACACGACACCGACAAACAAACACTGACACCGTTTCAATGCATAACACAACTGACTGGGCCCCATTGTCACAATATCACTAATTCATGTCCTGTATTGAACTAATAGACAGGAAGCAGCAAAAACAGCTGGTGGTCTCAATTCAAAATATATTTTTACAGGATTGAGACACATCTGGTAATTTTGACATGCAACAAAGAGAGGATACAGCTTTGTTGTAGATGTGTGTAAATAGAAGAACTTTTTAGAACAGTATAAAGTTTACATTGATATAGCTCTCCATAGATCTGACAAGTAATTTAGCCTAAAGTTGTCAGCTGCTTGTCTCCATAAAGATAGAATACTTCAATGTTATACTGTGAAACATTTCAGGAAAAACAATAACAGTCCGATGAAGACAAGCAGGTGACTGACCTACCATCAGAAAAGTTACATAGTGCACCTTTAAATCAAGCTAACATTTGTATTTATCACTTGTTCATAACCAACTATTGATAAATTACTACTACTTTTATAAGTGTCCCTTTACTTTTATCTTATCTTTCCATAATTTGGCCTGTCTTTTCCTTTCCTATTTTTTTTAATCATTTATAAATAAGTAGAGCATCAAATTTAATTTCAGTGAGCAAAACAGAGTAAGAGTAAGCTTCTTTCCATACCACAGTTGAGCTCCTCTGCGGTGAGAGTAGCGACCGATCGGCCCTGCAGTCGACTGGGGTAGTCACAGGTGGCAGCAGCCTGTGCATTTCCTGATTCAGCGTATTGTTTGAGCAGATCGGCTAACCATAGCAGCTCACAGTCACAGTTTAAGGCATTGGAGTCCAGTCGTCTGATCGCCATGGAAACAACATAATGAAACAGAGTAGATTAAAAGCAGGCTTTTTGTGTGTCGTAATATTAACTATGTGGCCTTGTGTGACAGAAATAAATAAATACAAGTGTTGTGGGGTAAAGTTATATCTGCATTTGTTTGGGTGTAGTTGACCTTGAGCAACTAAATCCAAACATTGCAGTCTGCTGGACCATTTTCAAAGGGGTTTAGTGTGGGAATGTGCATGGGTCGCTAGTTGGATACTGATCAAACTGTCAGTTGTAATCATTATCTATGTGGCATATATTAATTTTAAAAGCATTTTAAAATGAGAGATATCACATGTGCATTCATTCATTGTGCTTGGAAGTCACGCACAGGACGGAGTGTCACAAAATCCAAAAAAGAAAAAGTTCAAAGATTTCAACTTACAGTCTCTTCATGGCTTGGAGATGAGAAAATGTCCCTGGAACCAGCTGGGTAATTCTGTTGTTGTGTAAAAATCTATTGACAGAGAATCTGTGTCACTGCAAATTCAGAACATGGTCACACTGATTACAATTGGAAAGCCATTGGTGAATACAAGTAAGCTCTATCAACACATCCCACAGATACAATGTAGGGAGATTTTCTCAAATTACCCAATATAATGTATTTTGGGGAACTCTTCTCATATCATCAAGTACACTATCATAACAAGGTCTAAGTTTGAATAGGTCTAAGGACAACAGACCACACCGTGTCATAGAAAAGGAAGTATTTTATCTTTATAAATGGGTGGTTACATGTGTAATATAGACTTACAGGCGCTCCAGCTTTGGCAGGTGAGCAAAGGATTCTGGCTCCAAAGATTCAATGTTGTTGAAATGCAGGTATCTGGAAAAGTATGAATCAAGAAGGTTAGATTGTCCAGGGTAGATATAAACATACAATTAAAGTAGTAGCAGCAGTAATAATAATAATAATAATAATAATAATAATAATAATAATAATAATAATAATAATAATAATAATAATAATAATAATATTGTTATTATCATTATTATGTTTTCAGACTTGGTCACTAACATCATATCTTAAATATACGCTGTTAAAAATTACTTCAAGCAGGTCTATAACAAAACAGGACAGCACAACAATAGGGACTAAAAAAAATACAAAACACTAAGAGGGAAAACAAGACATTACTCATAAAATCTCCAAATACAACAAAATAGCACAATACTGTATCTATGCAACCTTTACCATTTAAAACCTAAAAATCATTAGCTGCAGTCACATATCATAAAGTCCTCCTTGTTGACAAAGAACCAACTCATGCACAAATAGGCATAGACAATTCAACGTAACATAATGCAGAGCAGATGCAAGGCATGCGATCAGAAGTCAGACCTAATCCAACAGATGTCTATCTGGATTATATTAAATGTAAAGATGCTCAACAACAATACAGGCATATACATTGACTCGTAGCATGTCATGTATCTGTATATGTTGGAATGACTGTTAAATAATAGCAGCTGGGCATAAATGTTTATAACACTGGTTTGGTCGTAATGCATAACAACAGAAGTACAATCTTTAGCTCGTTGATGGTAGCCAACAAATACACAAATGCTTTATACTTTTATGTATGGGAGGTTTGCTGCAGTTCCCTGACCACAAGACATGCGACTCATGCAGACGGTCAAATGGCACAGCACAGCGTATACAAAGGGCACAGATGACATGCACGGTGACAGAGAAGGAGAGAGGGGTTCCCAGAGGGGGGCAGGAGAGCACCCAAATGAAATAATATTATGGGGCATGCATTAGCCTGCACAGCCACGTCAGTAATGCTTTTAACCATTACATCATAGCCCTCTGTGTTAACGATAAATGCCATTGTAAAATCAAAACCTTTAAGCTTGGCCAGGCGCCATGCATTGTTCATAGTCTCTGGAGCAGCAGATTAAAGGGCTAAGAAGCCAGAGGTGTGGAGACAAAAAGTGAAGGAAGAAAGTTGGTCACTTACAGTTGCTCAAGAGAGACAAGCCCCTTAAATGCCTGTCTGTCAATTGATTGGATTTCATTCTTGTACAGATAGCTGAAAGAAGAGATAATCAGTACCATTAGTACACACACTCACACCAGATAGCATACACTGAACCACTGCCTATGAGAGGAATAGTCTGAATGATCTGGAAATGAAATGTTAAATGTTACACAGCAGATGAAACCACAACCCCTTAGTATAAACAGTAGCCTATATAGTATTCAGAAGAAGAACGGAGTTTACACATCACACACACATTTTATAGGGCAATAGCAAAAGCAAACAAAAAAATGCAAGATTATCAATAATTCCTACATTCCCGTGTCTCAGAATCTTCCAGGTATCTGGAGTTTGTATCACTTGCACCATTACAGTGATAAGGAAAGATACAGATCACACACCACATGTTATGCACTTGTGGGAACGTGTGTCTTTCCTTTGTTGTCCTTCCAATTCATGTGTAAACAAAAATTAAATGCTCACTGCTCAACAAGAGAAATCACATCTAAGATCTGTGCACATTTTCTTGAGTGTCTGTGTACCATTATATTGGAGTAGAGGCTGCTCTTTCAAACATTTGTCAGTTAGCAACACTCTCAGCATATTATAATCTTAAACTAAACTACTTGACCATATTTTGTGATACATGTAAATACAGCTGAGTAATTGATAAGATATGCAGCAGTGGTGTAAGGCAAACAAAGCGTGTCCTCTGCTTGACTTGTTTATGGTGGCGGTCGTGGGAGAGGTGGGAGATGTGGTAAGAGTAGAAGACATGGGAGATGACAGAGAGTGGGCTGCTCTAGGTCCAGAGGAAGTGAGGAGGTGACACACACAGATACAATCTCGCCCCAGGCCACAGAGCACAGAATCAGCTAATCACAAAGTCCAAAGAATAGAGCTGAAAGACCACTCTGTAATTAAGCCCATGGATAACAGCTAGTGTAGTAGTAAGTCAGAAGAAACTGCTGAGTAAAGTAATTCAGAAATATAGTTGAAAACAATAGTCAAATCCATATTTTCTGCTGGTAAAGTTGCACAATTCATCTGGAAAGTACATTCAACAGCATCTGATCTGGAAGTGTTTCATTTGATGCATCTCACCACCTCCATATTGCTGCAACTAAACACAGTCTTGTCACTAAGAAAAAAGCTCCATACTTTAGTCGAATCTCATTTTGACCACAATGATAATAAATAGAAACACTCTTTTTGTAAATTTTCAACACAAGATAATAGTTTTTATCATCTTCTACTAGTTCTGATATAAAGATCACTCTAAAACATTTCATTTCCCTTCAGTATTAACAGCTTCTTAAATGAGTATCAAGTTTTAGTATCGATTAGTATATGGGTAATGGTAATTTTGACAACACTAATACAGTATCACAGTTTTCTATTTTGTTGTCAAGACAATACAATTTGAAACAAAGTCAAACTTGTACCTATGGCCTTTAATGTCTACAAATTGACAAAGTAAAGATCATGTGGCAAATTTTGTATGACCTCAGCTAAAATGAATGATGCTCAAGCCACATATGAAGCCTTTATGACTAACAACCCATTATCCCAAGAGAACCCTTTGAGCAATGCATGGCTCCAACCACTTGTACCAATGATGTCCCCTGTCAGCACAACCAGACACAGGTTCAAAGGAGCAGACTTTCTATAAACATCAATGACACATTTTGCTGAATCAGAACGTCTAGCAATGCATCATTTCATTTACAGCCAATGTCTTCTGCAGCTAAGACAACACACCAGCCACTTTATACTGTAACTATGAATACATATGTGTGTCCTGAGTCCTGGCACGCAGCCTTATTTAACTCAGACTAAAATCGAAATGTAAGAAGGGGATTACTCACAGATATTTGAGATTTTCCAGGTCTTCAAATGCTCCTCTTGGGATTCTTCGTATATGGTTGTTGTTAAGGAGGCTGAAGCAGAAATCATAGGTTATTTTGGGTTATAATGGTTGAATCAAGGATAGTCTGAGATAAGAGACAGAATGTACAGTGGATTGTTTGTATAACTATTCCTGACCTTAGGATGTGAAAATATGACATGAATCCGGACTTCCTAAGGAGAACTCAATTTTCCCCTGATAAAAAGTAGGCCAAGATATCACATGTAATAGTGAATCCAATTAGTTTGTTTGATAGACAAAGTTGCCCTGTTATGTTCTAAAATACTTACTACAAAAATGAACACACCAAATTGTTATTTTTTCTATATTTTGTGGCAATTTATTAGAAATGTGCTAAAATCGGGATGTGCCTGGGAATGTCTTGCAGGTCAAATTACACACAAAACGTAATGAACTGTCAAATTAAATAAACCTTACATACCCTATTTGTTTTTGTAGTCTTTTTTTTAAGTTTTAATTACAGATGATATACTCTATATTCTAATTTTGACAAAACAACAATTCAGAAGTGATTGGTAACAATTTCAGTATAATACAAAATTAAAAATTGTACTTTCAAATAACAAAAATTGGGGCAGGCATTTAACTAAAATTTTATTTACTTATGCAACGAGCAAATAATCAGTTGCAATTATGCTTGTTTGGCTTGACTTTTAATTCTAGATTTAATTGACTCAAAGGAACACATGTTAGTAACAGCACATCAACAAACACAGAAATAAATAATGCTGACGAAGGCTGGATGCATGAGAAGTATTAAATGCTTTATGGTTCTCTTATGATAGTCCAATAGTCCAACATAATGGTTGGAGAGGTCATTTACACAGATTCCTGATCAGCAGAAGCATTATCACAACAGCATTACTGATCAAATGTAATATTTGATAGCCGTAAGCCATTTCTATGAAGTAAGAAAAGTCATTTACTTACAGGGTGTTGAGGTTTTTGAGGCGTCTGAAGGAACCTGGTTGCAGATCTTTGATTTTGTTGAATCTTAAATCTCTGCAAAGAAAAAAAAAATGCTGAGTGAGCAAAAATTATACAAGGGAACTGTCAGCAGACATCATAGTACAATGCTAATGTCTGTATCAGTAAGAAATAAAACCAATACCAATCACTTCATTTGCACTGATGCCAGTAAAATCATATTTATGGCCTAGTCTGATGTGAACAAGCAGGTCCACTATCCAAGGCTTTCAGAGTGACGAAAAACTAAGACTATTGCCATGATAATTAATAATTCAAAACAAAATCTCTCAGATGGTCTTACTTATCTTCTTACTTATTTGATCAATTAGACCCCTCCACTTCATGCATATGTTAAGTGCCCCTTTCACCAAGAAGGACCTATTAACTATGAAACCTGAGGTGCTTTTGAAGCTTTTGATTCTCTCTCGACTGAGATTGTGAAAGTGCAGATATTTCCAAGAGAGCAGACCTGCACCCAGAGGACCCTACCCCACACACCTCCACCAGGATGCACCTCCACAGACATGTCCCTCGCCTTTTCATTAGTTTACTTTTTATGAGCAAATTAATTACATTTTTTTCCTCACTTCACAATTATATGTTATTAAAAGCTAATTTCAATTTTTGCACTTTTTAGCACTTCAAAGATAGTACATTTAATACTCAGTACATTTCTAAAACTGTCCTAATTTGAAAGTATCTTTGCATTGCCTCTTCTCTCTATTCTTCTTGCATAGGAAAGTTAGCAGTTTAAAACATGTTGTTACAAATATAAAACGTTTAATTGTTCCTTTGTAGCCTAAAATACAAATGCAAATGACATACCTATTTTGTCTGCCAATATGTTGCTGTAGGCCCTGTGTCTGGTTAAGATTAGGCACAAGTCTTTCATGGTTAATGTTAGGAAAAGGGGTTGGGCTTACCTTTAGTGTAAAACAATGTCAACTTTAGTAATGTTGCATTGAAAACAGCGGTCAGAAAACAATGGACTTTGGTGGTCTTTTGGCCTGGCTGCTGTTTGTTTACTTTTAAGGACCTATGGATGGAGGTAAGTCTCATGAAGGTCCTTTGCTATTTGATGCTGATGCTATTTATCATTCCTACTAAAGAAACTCTGAAAATTCAAGAAATTTTGCAACCCTAGTCATAGCCGGTAATTCATCAGAAAAGTCTTCACATATGGGTCCTATCAGAGTGAGTCAGTCATTTTATTATATGCACTCTTCCTTTGTATAGGCAGTAAATGTGAGATAGAAATCTACTGCATTATTCAGTCATAAAAAAGTGCCAGATGTGATTGTGTGAAGTGTTGACAACATAGTTTACAGCATAGTCCACGAAAGAGTTTTAGTTTAGTTTTGGTTAAGAGTTGCCTTTGTCGAACATCTGCCCTAAACCAGTTTAGTACAAATTTAAAGTGCATATGACAGATTTCATGCAACTTTGTTTTGTTTTCCTGGGATCCAGAATATACACTGCTCCAAAACTTAACAATGACGTGAGTCTGGTCACTGTTGAATCTCCTGTTGAAACTGTTAAATTCAGATGGATGTTATTCATAGGTGGATTAGCCAATCAGGAAAACAAATGTTCCGTCTGTATCAAAACAAATATGGCTGCTTACAAGGGAAAAAAAGCAAAAAAACACATCACAGAGGACTGAAAAACATAAAATCTTTCTGCAGAATCAATGAGCAATGCATTAAACTGTGTTAATCTGAGGTGAGAGAAAGAGAAATAGTTTTATTCAATGAGTTCCTTTGTTTTACGTGCGTCACTAAAAAACAAACTGATTGCACAATTGTGGCTTGAGGTGCAACAGAGAGAGTAGGGACCAGACTGTTATTCCTCTGTATGAAAAAATACAAAGATGATAGTACCTCTGCTGGGAGTGGATGATATTGGCAAAAATGAATATCTCAAGATTTTTTTGCATGTCCTGATGACAATAATCAGATCCAACTGAAATGTATTCAAATAAATACTGAATGTAATTATGTTATTTATGTTCTAATGAAATGTGTATTCTAATCTGGCATATACAGTGTTTTTTTCTTTTCTGTTTCTCCCTTGATTAGATTGGATTAATTTGATTTAATTCTGGGTCTGTCCTTGGTTTAATTCTAGTTAGTTTTAGTTTAGTCCTTAACAGATGGTTCCCCAAATGTCAAATATTTTCCGAGTTGCTTTCTCCTGTGTGATCATCATTTTGGGGGAGGGAGGGTCTCCAGGTGGAGGAGGAGGGCAGCCTTCTGACAACACTTCTCTGACACTGGGAGGTGGAGGGATGACAGCAGTGCCCAGACATGTTCTGATACTCGCCTGAAGCTCTGTCGAGAAGTCAGAGGGAGGCACTAAAGATATAGTACTGATTACACCAGACTAGAACACACTACATCATAAGGAGTGTAATCAACATGCAGTATTTATTGGATTATTGCAGAACCTGATTTCCAGATCAAAATCTCAGCCCACCCATGGGAACTAAAGACAACCAGCAATCTATACTCAAATTTCTGTGTGCTACAAGTCCAATGATTTGTCCTGGGTGAAGAAAATAAGCCATTGCCATTTGTACCAGTGAATACTATACTTTAACTATGCATACTTTAACAGCTATTGTCCCATCATACACATTCCTTCCATGTCCAACCTAATCTCATCGCCATTATAATAGTCCCCAAGGTGCTTCTTATCATTTGAAACAATAGCCTGAACCATAACAGAGTCTTTTGGTGCCAGAAATAAAGATGGTCTTTTATTGTTGCTTTGTGCTGCCTCAGGAAGCTTGAGGGATGGGGAGTGGAGTGACTCAGTCCACACGGAAAAGAATGGAGGAAGCTGTACTGTGCATGTTTAGTAAACAATACCTTTTCTGAGGGGAGATTAGGTTTGGATGAAGTCAGCAAATGTGAAGTTAAGGAGATTTTCCAGGACTTGTTAAAAGAGTCAATTAATGTGTTCTCAAGGCACAGAAAGAGGGAGTCATAAAACAGCCTGGAGCCCTGCACAGGCTGGCTGCTCATACTGCACAAAGAACAAGAAACACCACTGCTTTCTGTTAGAGAAGGACAACTCAAACGGTCAACAACTCAAATTTCTCATTTTACACTCCACTACACAGCAAGAAATATGAAGAAATTTAGAAAATAATTTATATTTGGGAGTCACATGACGTGCTTGGTAAGTATGGCTACTTAGAAGCAATCTGCTCCTCTCCCCGCATCCTATTTGACACCTAAATGCAACAAAGAACAGACATTTGGCATAATACAGCTTGCTGGTAACAAACTGAACACCACAAGAAGACCAAACCCAGCAAGTGTATGATCACGGGAAGTTTTTTGTGGGTTGCGGGGGGCTGTTAGTGAGTGGATGCCAATACAGGTTTATTTACGGCAACACTTAATAATAATTTGAGTCTAATGAGCTGGAATGTCAAGGGTCTTAACGTCAATTAAGAAAAGGAAAATTGTATCATTTATTAAATCTAAAAAATGTGACGTCGTCTTCAAGACACATATTTGCCCCTACAGGAATCTCAGAGGATCTGTTTTGGCTGGGTGGGTTTGTGGGTGTTGCAAAGTTAGTTAATAAAAACTTACAATTTAAATTCCTGAAACAGAGCAAAGACAAGGCAGGAAGAATGTTACTGCACAAATATTATTTGGCAAATGTCTATGCTCCAAATATTTACAATCTGCCTTTTTTGGGCAACTAGAAAAGAAACGTACTGATCTGGGGGATTACCCAGTCATATTGGAAGGTGATTTTAATGAGGTGATGGACTTGATGTTAGACCAAAGCACAAGTTTATGATGCACGTCAAAGGCAGACACAGCACTTAGAGCTATGTCTGAAGACTGCTCTTGTAGATGTTTGGTGGATACAAAATCCTTTGGAAGAAACTATACTTTTTACTCTTCCAACATGGATCTTTTTCAAGAATAGGTAAAAAAAAATATTCCCAAACTCTAATGCCAGCTGTTGCCACAAGCAGTGTTAGTAACATATTACTACTATCGTATCATACCCCAATTTATGTCTGCTTGATCACTTTTAATCACTAAAAGTCCTAGATGAAGATTGAACTCTAGCCTTTTGTTGGATGATACTTTCAGACACTTTCTTAGGTAACACATTAATTTATATATGGAGACTAACATTAATTCTGCCCCTTCAGCTGGGGTGAGAAGCACTGGAAACTTTTCTGAGGAGGTATATAATACAATATGCCTCGTTTAAAAATAATGAAAACTTTAACAGAGTTTCCAATCTCAAAAACCAAATTGTATTAAAAAATAAATAAAAAAGAATATGTCTTCATTTAATTTGGCCAATTTAACAAAACTGAAAAAAGAATACAACACAATAATGATGCAAAAAGCTGAATTCTTTTTCAAGCCAGAAAAAAATACTTTGAGGAAGGGCGTCAATGCGGGGTGACTAATACCCAGGTATATTAAACAAAGACGGGTTATGAGCACCATCTCTGCTATTAAGGAAGTAAGTGGTCAGTTCCTTTCAAAACCCAAGAAAATGAATGCTGCATTCAGTGACTTCTATGCGCATCTCTATAGCTCAGGGTCTCAGGCCTCCAAGGAAGACATTACCATTTTTTTGCCGAGTTTAAATCTTCCCAAGGTAACTCAGGACCAGTTTGAGGCCGAAGACTCACCCATTACTGTTGAAGTAATTGGTGTTATTAAAGAATAATTGGATCATATGCTCCTAAACAGTTACAATGAGTCATTCCGGAAACAAATTCTGCCACCGATTCACCAATTATTATTCTCATATTTATACAAAAAAGATAAAGATCCCTCTGACTGCCGAAATTTGTTTAACATCTTATGATAGTGAAGAAAAAAAAAATGTAAATCTAAAATTTTGGTGAATCATTTAGATGTTGAAACTACTTTGATCCACTTCTGTTCTTCAGCTGATAACATCTGAAGGCTGGTGGACATTATGTGGGCAGTTCAGGATAGTCAGACCCCTATAGCCGTGATTTCATTAGATGCCAAAAAGCCATTGGACAGGACTGAATGGCAGTATTTTTTCACAACTTTGGAATGCTTTGGCTTTAGCAGCTATTTCATTAATTGGTTACAGCTTATATATACACACCCAGAAGCTTCTGTTCTTACAAATGGTAGCCTATCATTTGAACTAGAAAGAGGCACTAGACAGGGGGACCCACTGCCCCCCCTTCTTTTCGCCATTGCCCTTGAACTGCTGGCAGTTGCTATTCGAACAGAAGCTAAATTTCCAGGTTTCTCAATAGGACACAGTTGTCACAAGCTAATGTTTTCTGATATTTTGGGATATACAGTTAATTGGACAAAATCGGAGGCCCTGCCACTTACTGCTCATTGCCCTAAAACAGTTTTCTCCTGGTCCCTTCAGTCCTATCTTTTGCCCATTGAGTTACTTCTCTCGGTCAACTCTAGAGAGATTATCTGATAGACTTTTGAATAGAGTAAATGATTATAGCAGCAAATGGGCACTTTACTGGTCATATATTCAGTCAATGACGTCTCCAGATCAAGGGAGTACCTCAGGTGCCTGAATTTACTTGTAATGCTGTAGTTATTTTACTTTTTATTGTACGGCATCCACGGATTGTTATAATAATGTTGCTTGTTTGTGATCTCAGTGTGACCTTATGTAGAACTGTTGTATTTAGTTTATTTGAAAATAAAAAGTTAAAATCATAAAAAAGGAAAGCAATTTATATTTTTTGTCTGTGTAATCCCTCAGTCGTCCAGGTCTGATCCATAGTATTATTATGGTGTGCTAATACAAAATACATTTTTATTTATCTACAAAGGTTGAAGCTGCAATGTATAGATAAAATTGTTTTAATTTTAGCTTTTTCACTGCATAACATAATTGCAAAAAAACAAAACAAAACAAAAAACGGCATGGTCATCACATGCAATTCTCTGATGTACTTTTTTCTATAGGAATGATTCAACTGTACTCAAAAATCTAAATCCAAACTAAATACATGATGGTAAATTGACTTAATGTAGGCAATAGCTGCGAGGAGCATTTTAAAAGGTTTCAGTGCATTCTTGTGTGAGCCAAGATGACGAGAGCTCCTGGCTCTGACCCAGTCCATCTGAGGCCCATGTGTGGACCCTCTGCTCCTCTGAAGTGGGGCAAGTCATTTGGACAGTCACATGTGGACGTGCCAAGGCCATGCTGCGTGAGTCATACACAGCTAAACATGGACAGATTATCATTACACACGAAGGACAGTTATTGTGTGAATGTTAGCTGCAGAAAACCCCTTCGAAGATTTAATGTTTCAGCTATGTCAGGATTCATTTTCACTAATTAACCAAAGTTTAAGAAAGCTGGTCAGCTGGATAACATCAGAGATTCTCATGTTTGGCATTTATTCTTTAGAAGTAAAATTAAATCAAAGACGTGGGTATAGTTGATATGTATAAGATGTTTATAAACATGTAAACATCACCCTCCAAGTCCAACCAAGACATATTTCACCTTAATGCACACACTACTCATGGGCTGAGAATAATGTAGTAATGTGAACTTTTTAATGTAAGCAAAACTTTGTATAAAAAATACAAAATTGTTTTTCAGCCAGGTACTTGCACCATCTAGCATGAAACATGATCCCAGTCAGTCCCATTCTCACAGCTGTCCTGAGTTGGAGGGCATAGGAGAGAGGCCGGCAGAGCTCCTCTCAACAACTATCTTGGGCCCAATCTCCCTGTGCAAATGAGCAAAGCTTCAGGGATTTTTGCCTTTACATTCCATAGAGCTGCAGAGACGGAGGCCTCCCACAGCCCGACTGCAGCAAATTCCAACAATGAGTTGCACTTTCTCTGCCACAGTTCATCCCCGAAGACAATGACCAACAACAGCCGAGATACTAAAATATTTTAGTGTGAAAATCATAGGGTTAAATTAATAGCCTGCACTACTGATACCACCCCCAACTGACACGTTTAACGGATTTCACACAAATATAAAAAAGACATTAGCCTATAGTGATATCAATTTAGGTCTGCCTTGGATTATCAATGATCAAGACAATCAAAATGACCTGCTTTCTGTTACTGTCTGTAATACCTGACACAATACCAGCGGTTGATAAAAGGTATCTTTGCTTTTTCACAAAAACATTTAATCATTGTCCCAGAAACCCAGAGAAGATAAGCAGCCTCCCTATTATTGTAGAGGAAAAGTAATTTACCATCATCCGTTATACAGACAGCCCTTAGAGAGAACAGCTGAGAAACAAATGTCAGACAGAAAGAACTAAAAAATCTGGGGAAGAAAGTCCATGCATCTTTATCCAACTATAAGAAGAAAAAACCCATGGCAACAAGCCCGTATATGTACCACATCCAAGTACAAGTATTCTCAACTGATGGAGCCAGTATGACACTTCATCTGCACATCTGATTCATATTAATTATAACTGGACATCAGCATAGTTAGGTAAGAGAGCCCGTATTTGTCCCACAATAGGGAAATTCCAGTTATTCAGTTATTAAACCTCTTGGCTAAGATCTGATACATTCCACATCATTTTAATATACTGTTTGGTTTACCCATACTAACAACTATAAAGGAGCTATTTGTAATAACTTTATGAAGCCTTTGAGTTTAGGGTGGCTTTGGGTAGCGTAATCACCTTTTACTACCACAGAAGAAGCTTGCAAGTCTAGTCTTGACAGCCCAAGCAATAGCCATAAGAACCCGTAGCTTCAAAGCGTAGGACGTGAAGGTTACTGCGCTGTGCTTAGGTCTAAACCAGAATGAAAGACTAAATACTTTTTTATTGAGTTGTATCTTGCTTTGGGGAAATGGGTCACGTTATAGCATACATTTTCTTACAGGGTGTGAGTGCTCCGAGGCTGATTTCTGCAGCAGTGGTCTAAGCTCAGATGCCCCCTTTGTGCTCCGGTTTACCCTTTCAATAGGTCTATTTATATGCTTTTACATTTTGGGGCCGATTAAAGACAAAGGGTGCCACACTCTGACCAGGAACATACAAAGTTTCAAGTGCTCCTGACATGTAGGGCCCATTCACAAGTGCCTGTCAAGTGAGAGGTATTTCCTTGCTTTTATCAAGAGTGGAAAGGCAAATATGGACTGGAGTTTAACCTCTGCATGGGCTTGTTGACAAAGAAAGCGACTTCACTGTTCACAATAGCATATAGCAGTAACTTAAGAGTGATCGAGTTCAATGTGAAGCAAATGATAACTACAGTAGCTCCTTACAATGTGTCTTCAAATTTTGGATTAATACATTTTATCCACATTTTAATTAGTTTTCTACAATTTGCATGATATAGTAGACTATTTGCTTTGCCTAAGACACTTCATGCTCAACTTACTGCTGACTTTACCCTCTCTGTTGCCCTAAAACTCTACCCATTAACCTCTACGGCCAACAGCTGAACTCACTGGCAGGTGTCTCTCCACTTTAAACCAGTTTACTTCCAAGGACCATTGTGTTAAGTCATACATAAACTATTTACTGCCATTGCCTTGACCTAACCTACGGACTGTGCGCAATCAAAGAGCCCAACAACTCTGATTTGAAGTATTTAAATGGAATAAAAATGTCTTGGAAGTTGGCACGACTCCAGCAGACTAACAAATGGAGCTCCAAACTTTCAGTGCATTCCTTGGTCGAAGTTCCTGGAGAGTTAGTTCCCGTTAGATGTAAGCGGTGCAGGGAGCTACTTACAGAATGGTGGTCTGCGGAGACACGGCTGGCACGGTTTCCAGGTTCAAATGCATACATCTCACGGTTGTCCGAAAACACAAGCAGCGACTGGGGCATGATCGAGCCAACTGCGGTCCGCCTGCGAGCAACAGCACTGCCACCGCGAGCAGACACCGAGGGGCGAAGGAGAAGTGGCCAGCCCGCAGCGCCATTGCTTAGCAGTGAGCTGGAGCCGAGCAACAGAGCGCCAGCTGCCACACACACACAGACAGAGTGAGCGCAAAGAGAGAGAAAGAGAGAGGCACGCACACACACACAGCCAGAGTGAGCGCAAAGAGAGAGAAAGAGAGAGGCACGCACACACACACAGCCAGAGTGAGCGCAAAGAGAGAGAAAGAGAGAGGCACGCACACACACACAGCCAGAGTGAGCGCAAAGAGAGAGAAAGAGAGAGGCACGCACACACACACAGCCAGAGTGAGCGCAAAGAGAGAGAAAGAGAGAGGCACGCACACACACACAGCCAGAGTGAGCGCAAAGAGAGAGAAAGAGAGAGGCACGCACACACACACAGCCAGAGTGAGCGCAAAGAGAGAGAAAGAGAGAGGCACGCACACACACACAGCCAGAGTGAGCGCAAAGAGAGAGAAAGAGAGAGGCACGCACACACACACAGCCAGAGTGAGCGCAAAGAGAGAGAAAGAGAGAGGCACACACACACACACAGACAGAGTGAGCGCAAAGAGAGAGAAAGAGAGAGGCACGCACACACACACACACACACACACACACACACACACAGCCAGAGTGAGCGCAAAGAGAGAGAAAGAGAGAGGCACGCACACACACACAGCCAGAGTGAGCGCAAAGAGAGAGAAAGAGAGAGGCACGCACACACACACAGACAGAGTGAGCGCAAAGAGAGAGAAAGAGAGAGGCACGCACACGCACACACATAGCCAGAGTGAGCGCAAAGAGAGAGAAAGAGAGAGGCACGCACACACACACACATAGCCAGAGTGAGCGCAAAGAGAGAGAAAGAGAGAGGCACACACACAGCCAGAGTGAACGCGAAGAGAGAGAAAGAGAGAGGCACGCACACACACACAGCCAGAGTGAACGCAAAGAGAGAGAAAGAGAGAGGCACACACACACACAGCCAGAGTGAGCGCAAAGAGAGAGAAAGAGAGAAGCACACACACACAGCCAGAGTGAGCGCAAAGAGAGAGAAAGAGAGAGGCACACACACACACACAGCCAGAGTGAGCGCAAAGAGAGAGAAAGAGAGAGGCACGCACACACACACAGCCAGAGTGAGCGCAAAGAGAGAGAAAGAGAGAGGCACGCACACACACACAGCCAGAGTGAGCGCAAAGAGAGAGAAAGAGAGAGGCACGCACACACACACACACAGCCAGAGTGAGCGCAAAGAGAGAGAAAGAGAGAGGCACGCACACACACACAGACAGAGTGAGCGCAAAGAGAGAGAAAGAGAGAGGCACGCACACACACACAGCCAGAGTGAGCGCAAAGAGAGAGAAAGAGAGAGGCACGCACACACACACACACACACAGCCAGAGTGAGCGCAAAGAGAGAGAAAGAGAGAGGCACGCACACACACAGCCAGAGTGAGCGCAAAGAGAGAGAAAGAGAGAGGCACACACACAGACAGAGTGAGCGCAAAGAGAGAGAAAGAGAGAGGCACGCACACACACAGCCAGAGTGAGCGCAAAGAGAGAGAAAGAGAGAGGCACGCACACACACACACACACACACACACAGCCAGAGTGAGCGCAAAGAGAGAGAAAGAGAGAGGCACACACACAGCCAGAGTGAGCGCAAAGAGAGAGAAAGAGAGAGGCGCACGCACACACACACAGCCAGAGTGAGCGCAAAGAGAGAGAAAGAGAGAGGCACGCACACACACACACACACACACAGCCAGAGTGAGCGCAAAGAGAGAGAAAGAGAGAGGCACACACACAGCCAGAGTGAGCGCAAAGAGAGAGAAAGAGAGAGGCACGCACACACACACAGCCAGAGTGAGCGCAAAGAGAGAGAAAGAGAGAGGCACGCACACACACACAGCCAGAGTGAGCGCAAAGAGAGAGAAAGAGAGAGGCACGCACACACACACAGCCAGAGTGAACGCAAAGAGAGAGAAAGAGAGAGGCACACACACACAGCCAGAGTGAGCGCAAAGAGAGAGAAAGAGAGAAGCACACACACACAGCCAGAGTGAGCGCAAAGAGAGAGAAAGAAAGAGAGAAAGAGAGAGGCACGCACACACACACACACAGCCAGAGTGAGCGCAAAGAGAGAGAAAGAGAGAGGCACGCACACACACACACACACACAGCCAGAGTGAGTGCAAAGAGAGAGAAAGAGAGAGGCACACACACAGCCAGAGTGAGTGCAAAGAGAGAGAAAGAGAGAGGCACACACACACACACAGCCAGAGTGAGCACAAAGAGAGAGAAAGAGAGAGGCACGCACACACACACAGCCAGAGTGAGCACAAAGAGAGAGAAAGAGAGAGGCACACACACACACAGCCAGAGTGAGCGCAAAGAGAGAGAAAGAGAGAGGCACGCGCACACACACACACACACAGCCAGAGTGAGTGCAAAGAGAGAGAAAGAGAGAGGCACGCACACACACACACACAGCCAGAGTGAGCGCAAAGAGAGAGAGAGAAATAGACAGAGAGAAAGAGACAGAGAAAGAGTGAGAGAGAGAGGGAAGAGACAGAGAGAGAAAGATAGAGGGGAAAAGAGAGAGGGAAGACAGAGAGAGAGAGAGAGAAGGAGAGAGAGAAAGAGAGCGAGCCAAACTCCTCCATTAACTCCCTGGCGCCGGGTTTGAACGTTCCTGCACGTAGATTCATTCACAAGGTTGGTGCGTAATACACAGTAGTACACAACTTTGCACAACTTTACACAACTTTACACACGACATGTATCAAATATTCAAATACAGGAATTTCGGGCGAGTCTACAGAATTCACTTTTAGGCCGCACTATCTATCTATTTTTCAGTAACTTTTTTCATAGTATGCCCTTTGACATGTAAGAAATGTTATTTGGATAAGAATATCATTCAATGTCGTGCACAAATTCACAAATCCAAATCTACTGCACAAGTGTATTGGGTTGAATGTGCTGCCATCTGCTGGGCAGACATGGTGACACGTCTGCTAACGTGAATCAAAATGCACTTTTAACGCTTGTTTTTTATTGTCAGTGGAAGTAATTGTCCTCATTGTCTTAGACTAATAAGTCTATGCGTTCAACCCAAATATGAAAGCTTTTATAATAGTGCAAATACTGGACAGTTAAAAAAATAAATAAAAAAAATCAATGTATATCAGAGCTTATTGCCTTCCTAAAGTGGCCCACAGGATTGCCTTGGCTGAAACACAAATAAACCTGGCTGCGTCCTTTATTCAGTAGCCCATTAGATAAAGACATCTCATTATACAGTGCATTAATGCAGTCTACTTTAATCGCATTCTATTGCCTATTTGTATTGACTGTAAATACACACTTGTAATGTACACATTTGGCAATAGCTACACTTCTAGATGAGCTTGTTAATCCGTGGCTAATAATTAACAGTTGACTGCCCCCTAGTGGTAATGAAGTATTTTTAAGAAAACGAGACAAGGAAGAACTATTGTACAGGTCTCTGGCAACACATTTTCCTTTATTTAGAGTAAGATGTGTCAACATCCAGCATGACAAAATTGTACAAAGTTCACAATTTATAAATGAAATATCACAGCAACTTGTGATCTCACACATTTATAGCAAAATTAAAATGTCAACAAATCCATGCTGTGTAGTACAAAAATAAATCAAACCTCAGTTCCACAGAGCACAATAGTTTATACAAAATCCTGTCCTTGTTATGGTCACTGAAATCAACCTCCAAATCAGTTGGCTCAAATAAAATATTAAACTCTGATGGATAAATTCACAATTATTTGAAAAGTCAGCATTCTAAATAAGTGACGACCTTTTGTATTCCCTATAGATAGTCACAGATAACTCTTTTAGGATTGTTATTTATGTACCAACATTAGATGAGCAGCCAGTTTGTGCTTTATAATCCCTTTTCCATTTCATTGACAATGAGAATTAATTCAAAAACTGGTACTAGCTATTACTCTACTGAAGCATTACTATACTGGCAGAAGCTGCAGACACAATGCAGTGGAAAAGGCATATGCAGTCAATGAATGGTGGGTATTTGAGTCCTGAAAGAGGACAGTAAAGTACAATAGATGAGATTGAGTCAGGTGAAAGACAAGCACCTTTTGCTTTAGCTCTCAAAAAGGCAAATTTTGGAGATGACGTCTAACAACTACGACAGGATGAAGGGGTGCATACAGTCAGGCATACAGGCATGATGCTGGATTGTATAACCCCTATAAGGACTCACTTCTCCTGCATCAGGGAAGAGAGCCCTAGTTTAATTCAGATTTTTAAAAAACCTTGAATTGATTGACTATTTAATCCTTTGTACAGTGATTAGATATAAAGTGCTGCTGGGGGATAACTTTATCTTCCTAAAACATAGCAAGAATGAATGTTTTTACACTCGATTATAGCCTACAGTATAGGTGCTATGGATATAAACATCCTACTCTCTGATTCAAAGTCCCTGTTTCTCTCAGTGGTACTAATTCCACACCTAAAGTGGCTCCAAGCAGTGGGTTGCTCCAATCGTGTGCCAAAGAGGTCACATGGAAAATTGCACACCGCCGTACATAAGGATAATATCTTCAAGGACAAGTGCAAATAGTCTACTGGCACATAAGTGGGGACAGTGACCCTGTAAGTCCCGCTGTCATACTTTATAAATACTCTTTACAAAACCCTCGGGTACTGCGGCAAGTTTCTGTAACAACATCAAAACATGGAAACGAAGGTGTCCCTGTGCAAAATCGTACAGAAAAAAGGGGAACTCATAGATTTTTGCTTTTAAACTCAGTGTCCAGGTTTGCTCCTCTCTTTTTTTAAAAAGACTTTTTGTATTAAAAGATTTGTATAAAAATCAATAATTTACATAGGTTATATTAAAAAGATTCACATAACCCCACTATGCTTATAAACATGAAATTGCATATACCCATCCATTTTTCTTTGTGGATTGCATCCCGTACCTACAATAAACAAATGATTCATTATTATAATATTGCTGAGACATGTCTTGATCCTCATGGGACTCGAAATAGAGCAGATTTCTCACTAAAGACTAAAACGTGTCTCTAAAGGTCATTGTCTTTACACATTTTTCAGTTTGAGATCAGAAAGAGCATGTGTTCATGCATGCACCATGTGACTCTCTCCGAGATACTGGGATTGCCACCATCGGGTTTCCGTGTAATGATGTTTACAATAGCACTGTTCACATACATTCATACAAACATCAGGTCAGTTTCCTCTTCAGAATCATCTACAGCACCTGTTAAAAAGCCCCCACCTAGCTACACTTCTTTTATCAAAACAAAACACAAACATTTCTCAAGCATTGTCGGAAAAGAAGATTGGCAAATCAGTTCTTGCTTTAAACAATCTACAAGCAAGAAGGAAAACACCTAAAAGTCAAAATCATCCATGAGGAGAAACTAAAATGCTTCCTCCTGCTTTAGTTTTTTTTATTCACTTTCAACTTTTTTGATCTAAAATGCTTGTTGTTAAGCAATAAAAAGAACTTGCGTTCCAATATCATTAGCTTCCTGTTCAGAAATATACACTAAAAATGTGCATACATGAGCAGCTATAAACATTACATGACACTATGTCAGCTCATATGAAAACGTACAAAATGTGAATGTCTTCAAAAACTATTTTGCAGTTGATTTTTTAATGTTCTTCCTTAAAGCAAGACCCAAAAGAAAAAAAAACAAACAATATTGAGGCGTTTTTAAGCATAATACCTCTTTTTTTTAAATAATAGTAAATATATAACACTGTAGAAGTTACCGCACCGAATGAAGGATCAAACTGCCTTGATGTCTGTGGATTTGAGAGCAGCTGCCCCCTGCAGGAGGATAAGTGTCTCTGCACACGGTTAGACTTGGATCCCTTGAACAGCTTGTTTGATATTTTCCAACAGGACTTTGTTTTCTGGAGTATGGTACTGATCTTGGTTTGCGTACATGTCTGTTAGTGTGGTCACATATGCATCAAAGTTCTGCTCTGTTAGTGCCTCCTGTTGGACACAAAAAAAAAAAAACACATATTAAGAAACCATGAATAGAGAAAACACAATTCTATGTATTTAAGCCATTGTTGTACCTGCTGCATCTGTAGACAGCTAGGCCTTAAAGGAGGCTCTTTGTGCGCCAGTGGTTTCTGTAAAACACATGGAAACACATGACATATTACTTATTCTTGAAAATAATGACAACAAAACACATTACATCCAACTATTTTAGTTTTACACACAAACACACACATGCACACATACTGGTTTGGTGAAAAGCATGATTTGAAGCACACATATACGAAACATTAAACATTTCAGTGAAGTCACAGTTAGGCTAGAATAGAAACAGAATAGAAAGTAAAATAAAATAAATAAGAATATCAATAGGCTACATTGGCATGGCATGTCATACCTCGCAAATTCGAAATCTAAAGACAATATGTAAAGACAAGTAAGATTAACTTAAATTGCAGCATTGTGCATTAAAATGTATTACTCTCTCCCTCACATTTTGGAAAGACAAGCAATGTGCCACATCTTGCACTAAGCATGCACAATAGCCTGTGGTCAGTTACAAAAGATGAATAAGCTGCTGTAATGCTACATTAGCTATGATTTGCAACTTGCCGGCTTGCTGTTCCTGGTGGCCCTTACCATATGAGGGAGCTGGACATTAGCTAAACTGTTAATCAGTGACTGGCTGAGGTTGGCCAGCTCATGCAGGAGAGATTCATTTTGCTGTTCAATCACCTTGTTTTCCTCCTCTATGCACTTCAGGTTTGACTCCATTGTAGTGATCTGAAAGATGCAGTAGTGAGCAGTACTGTAAAACACTGTGCAATTAAGCATCAATGCTCACGCAAGTCATGGCCAGAGATACTTACTACCTGTGTTCGGAGTTTAATCATATCTGTCTCCACTTGTGAATTTGATTCACTTAAATCTTTGATTTCTTCATCCAGCTGTTTAATCTCATCTTCATGCTCCAGCCCTACAGAATATGTAGACGGAACATTAAAGCAACAGGACAAAAATATGATATGTCATAATATCATCACAGTGTGAAAGATTATTTTAGCCAGTTAAGACCAAAACTGCTCACAGATGTGTGATATGTGCCATATCTTTTATGTACAGAAGAAGTCCTGCAGTCCAGGCTCCAGTGTGTGAGAAACAGATGGAGTATAAAGCCACAATCTCAGCCTGATTTTGATGTTTGATTACTGCCAAGTAAACCAGCTCTGTTCTTCCAGATTGGAGCCACTCTAGGACTATTTACAGCCCACCCTTGAATGGCAGTTTATTTCCAATTTAGGCCTTACCACACTGCGTCCTGATTGGTTTATTATCTGAAATTGGAACTGTGTTCACTAAATCATCCCACATCAGTGTTGCTGATTGACTACATTGTGTGGTTGAGTGGTGGTGCAGTGGTAGTGCAGTTGTAGTTACCGTTGCTGATGCGCTGTTGTTTTATGGTAAGCATTTCCACTCCAGAAAGCCTGGCTTTCCTCATGGCAGATGTAGCACGTGGACAACCTGACAAACTAGATCACACAATAATGTTTGGTTAATAGGAGTAATCTCAGTTTAGCATCACTTTTAGCACATCTTAAGAATACACCTTTGTTCAGTTGAACTAACCTACGATGCGTGAGGAAGCTGCCGCTGACATGCCCCGAGCCATCACAGCCTGGAGTGGGACACGACATACCCTCTGTCTTGCCAGATTTCCATGTGAACTGAATCCCATTTAAGTAACCATCTTTCTGCCGCTTGGCTGCTATGGGACACCCCGACGCACTCCTGTGGGATGCATACTTCCCTGTTACATGGCCCTGCCCATCACATCCAGGGACTGGACACCTGAGATCACAGAGAAATGTTTTTTTGTGTGTGTTAAATTCGGATTACATAAAACAAAATAAAGTCCAAATGACCAAAAACAAATGACACGATTTTTATAGCTAGGTCATACCTGAAGCTTCACAGTATTGTATACATTTAATTATACACATTGCCATAGATTTAATAGCACTTCTCATCAATACCAACACATCATACCATGAGAGAAACTTGTGCCAAGCTGCCCTCCAAATTCAAGCGAATGACAAGATCGAATGAAGCACGGCCAAAGTGTGCTGTTTGTGCTCTGCACCACTAGAGAAATCAATGAGGCTGCAGGGCTGAGGCAGAGGAGCCCTCTGTGGGATTTAGGTAGAGTCCAATCAATCTGTGTGTGCCTGTATCTCTGCCTCTCCTGTGCCCTACCTGAGCTCCGCTTCACCAGCAACTGCACACTCTGTGCTCAAACTGCTGCAGCCCTGTGCTCCCAAAGTTTCCCTGCTCCACAACATTTCGGTGAAAACTCACGGCACAATTGTCTTGTTGAAGCTGAATTATTCTTGAGCATCGTTACATGTAAAGAAGACAGGAAAATTGAAGCTTTTGCCACTGATATTTCGGCAATAGTCTGCATGGCATAAAATGTGAGCAGGTGACTCAGAGGTGTAGTCTGAAAGAGGAGGACAGGAAGGATGGTGTCCGTTACTGTACCTGATAGGCTCCTGGTCCTCCTTGTTCTCTTTGCTGTGGATGATCTTTATCCCACTTTTTCTGGCCCGTGGACACCCTGAGAGACTGCAGACAAATTGCACAGGTACAGAGCTGAAGCATGGGCACTGTATGTACTCCAAGAGAAGATCAGAGTAAACTTTTTAAATCTATGCCAGACAAATGTGCGCTGCCTTAGCTAATGAGGTAGCAAAAGTAAGTCTTGTTACAAAATACAAATGTATGTCTTAAGCATTGAATCTTTACTTTAAAATCTACCATGTACCAACCAATAATTATGCAGGATTACCTTCTGTGAGATGCGTAGTTGCCAGTGATATGTCCCGAACCATCGCACCCTGGTGTCGGGCACCTGGGGACGAGGAAACAGATTGGCCTCAGGGTCTACAGTGACAGACTTAGAATGGATTTTTACTCCTTTTTATTTAGTTGTGATTATTAGAATGGCATGAATATTCAGTATACCATGTGAAGGTTACAACAGGTTACAGTAGTAAATAGCAAGCAAATTAGCAAATAAAGCACTCTATCACTCCTCAATGAACAATGGCTTCAACATGAACCTCTCCCAGTAAAACTAGATGATTTATACATATGAACAACATAATAACATGACTTGTCCAAGGCCTTACTTGAGCTCTTGTGCGTTGTTGGCCAGCATACTTCGAATGCTTTTATCGGCTAAAGGACAACCTGAGAGACTGAAAGATACACCAGGTCATGTTAGTTTCACATTAATAGCAGGAAAATCTGCTGTAGGCTGATAATCCACACATGCTAGCACACAACATTCAAAAACAAATGAAAGTAACCATGATGCCAATGCAGGGAAGTGACTCAAGACTGTTACCCTCTGAGTATTTGTTCTGTTTTAAAACCTCTGCCCTGGCTATTAAAATGAAATGGCAGTGTTACCACATACAATGTAACATATTTCTTGAGGCCTAATTAAATCATAACAGGGGAAATCTTGTAAGTCCATGTCGGCTTTACCAGGAAATATGATTCAGTTGTAGCAGACACCTCACATTGCAACACTCAGCAATTCTACTTTAAGCCTTTATGTTGTGAATGGCAAACGCTTAGCTTGCAATGCACAGTGGGAAAGGCCTGCAGGACAGAATAACATCAGCTTCCACGGTTTTACACACAATCCACTGAGTAATACTCTGTTCTGTCAGTAAGAATATATATAAATTCAACAGTAATTAGCTTAGTAAATATGCATGTTTGTGTGATTTGATTCATATTTGGGTTTGGACTTGCAAATAGTCAAAGGGCAACCGAACAAAGAGAGAGACATTGTGCCTACAGAAGTCTGACAGCATAGTCGAGGTAAGCTGAAAACAATAAAGAGAAATAGACTTAGAATCCATCAGGAGAACAGGAAGTCACACCTTCGATGTGAGGCGAAATTGCTCGTCAAGTGACCACTTCCATCACACCCCGGTGTGGGACATCTGCCACCGGAAAAATAGACACATTCATTCAGCCCATAGGGAAGGACAAGAGAATGTGACAGGAAAGGGGTTCTTTAGATTTTGTTCTCATTGTTTCCAGTTTAGCTTCACTGTCTGTGTTTAATATCGAACTACATATAATAGTAGATCCATTCGGTAATAAATAAAAAAATCTATCTTGAAGGTCATGTGGACAAATGGGTTCTTTAATGAAATCATACAGCAAGCCACCACCAGCAGAAGGAGACGGTATGTTGTTTTTGGAGGAGAAATGGAAGATATGAACAGAGTGTAGATGAAGGGAGGGCAGGGCATGAGAAGAGCAGGTAGAAGTAGAAAGGCATTGGGGGATTAGGTGAATGAGCTTACGTTATCAGGTCCTTCTTGCTCTCCTTGCACTGGGCGTACTTGGGCTTGGGGCTGGGCATATTAACATCTGTAGTGAAGGAGCTATCGTCCAGAAGGTCATGGAAAGGGTCCAGGTCGTCAGGCTGAGGAGAGCACAGGGAGGAGGGGGTAAAGGGAAGGAGAGACAGAATACTTTCACTTCTATTGAAATAAATCAAATCACAGAAATTCCATCCAAACCCTTCCTCATTTACCAAATTGTATATCAGCTAATATTGTATACTTTATATAATGATGAATGTATTATTTTGTATAACACACTATTAAAATAGAGACATCTGTACTCATTGGCACTGTCTCTATACATCACTATAGTGTCCTTAATACAAAACTGGCAAACGACTGAGCATATTTGATGTGCAAGTTAGGGCAGAGTCACTAGATGGCACTGTGGTGTAGCATGATGGCATTGCTCTGTGAGTGGAGCGTGCTTTGTCTGCAGTGCATGGAGCCAGGGCACAAAGGCTGTTGATGCAAATCCTTTTTCCTTTCTTCATGCTTGCAGTGGATGTACAGTAATGCCCATGAAAAAACAGGTCCAGATACAGCCCAAATTACCCAGTGTTCAAGCTGTCTGTGTGTGATGCTGGGTCAGCCAGGAAGCTTCTCCAATTAGGCAGAGCGCGAGCAGAGCAGCAGACAGGAGCAGAGTGTGGCTGAGAGGCAGACAGGAGGCAGTGCGACACATGCATACATACAGAAAGTAGGCTACACATGGAAGTTGCTTATACAGGCATGTGTGCAGGCAGACTCCCAGAGAGACACGCTACAGACACTGGCATGAATATTCACATCCTCTCACACACATGCCAACAGAGGCACAAGTACTGTACATGCATGCGCCTGCACACCGACTGGCGCACCCAGCAGTGCTGCATTGATTTCCAGCAGTTCTTTGATGAGATGAGCTATTCCGATTCCCTCCCAAGGTGCTACTTTGCATAATTCATTTTGGAGGGGAGCAAAATGTAAAAACAGAAAGCCAGCATGCGGGAAGCATGATACAAACAGAGCAACTACCTCTGTGCATGGCAACGCTGACATCAATTAACATGCAGATTCATTAGGTTTTCCTCAATATCTCTAATATGACTTTATAATGGTTCCAAATTTGGGTGTGAGTTAGATGAGAATCTTAGAAACCTTGAAGACAATCAGACATCAATGCAAATATTTGACTTGGGCACATAGCGTTCGATCAGCTGCATAGAGGGAATCATTTGGACTCAGGCTTATGGAACCGTGAAGCATGCTAGCTATATGCTTAACTGTATGCTTTTGTATTTCTTAATTCATTTAAGACCACCTCTAGACAGTGGCAGTCAGATGAATGTGGTAACACTTGAGTCTGCCTAATAGTTCTTTATCTCCTTTTACCTCTTTATCGTCCTCGTCTATGTGTTTGATCTTGGTGTAGTCTACAGGCAGGTCCCAGCAGTCGGCAGGGTCCCCCATGCTGTAGCAGCGTGAGCCCAGCAGGGCAGCCTGCCGCTGGGGGGACATGGGCTCTAGAGGGGTGAGCACCGAGTCCCCATCAGCACCAGCGCACAGATGCTTGCTCATACTCAGGTCCAACGTACCGTTCTCATCAACATCTAGGCTGGGGCTCTGGAGTTTTGTGTGTGAGGTGTGTGTCATGTGGGAAAGATGAACATAAAGACGTAGGGATGGAGAGAAAGGGATAAAAGAGAGAGAGTTTCTGATTAAATAGCAGTCAAACATTCATTGTCTAAGATCAGAGCTGGGCAAAACAGGAGCTGATTACAATGTGCACACAGAAGCCGGACATAAAAAGTATTTGAGATTTCTGTTCTTTTACTGATCGCTCACTTTTGAACATTTTCCACATCTGCAAAGATAGATCAAGCACACCTGCAGTTCAAATATCTGAAACAATAGTCTATGTTGTTTTGTTGCTCCAGTCGCTTTGGGATGAAACATTACACTGTTGCGGCACAACATCAGTGTGTGACGCCCAAGAGGTGAACTGTAGAAGAGGTCAGCAGTGCTCAAGGACGAGTGCATCCCCCTGTGAACCCCTCCTTCTCTCTCTGTCTCTCTTCATCCCTCCATCCAGACTCCTCTGTGCAGGCAGGAGAGAGTCTGCATGACTTTGTGTTCTGCATGCGTGTGTGCATGAGCCTAATCTGAGTGGACATCAGAGGGGTGCATGGGCAGAGGGCGAGGGGTGGGGCTTTGCCTGCTGCAAAACCCAAAAATAGAGCCACAACTTCACTGGCACAAAATGAACCAAATCTAGCTCACACGGAACACACTCTGCCTTGGTCAGTGTCAACCATATCGGCATGCATATCCTTTAATCTAAATCGGACAAATGTGCACCAATACCTCTCTCATGGGGGATATTTTTGAGTCCTTAATTTGGATCCTTCCCATTTCTTTCTCTCTCACCTATGATCTCCATGCTTTCTTTCACAAGTCAAAAGTGTCCGTGCTAATAATACAGTGTTCCTAAGGAGGGAATCCCCCCTGTCTACACCCTGTCTACATGAACTCCAAAACACCACACTAACAAAAAGGCAAAACATGTAATTAAAAATTGAAGAGTATAGTGTAAATATTGTAGACTTGAAAAGCCTAGAACAGAGATGTGTTCTACCCACTCCTTGTCAGCCATTGCATTTTATGTCACAGTCTCATCAACATGGCCCACCCCATCATGTCACATACATAAGGGTCTTACTTGGAAGTTTGCCCCACCTCCATCATTAGTACCTGTTCTGACCTCTCTGTAACCTTTGACCTCTGCTGCTGAGAGGAGGCCTCTGTCCACTTCTTCCAGTTGCAAAAAATTAATCCATGTATTGTGTCCTGCTTTTGCCTCTTTCATTTTGTTACAGTAACATATTTTGGGTTACATTTGATTTTTTTACAATGTATCTACCTCATTAATCAATGTATTACAATGTAACACCATAATAACACTGTAAATGGACTGTAAGAGTATAGAGTCATATTTCAAAATGCCAATTGATGTATTTAGAGCAAGTCTTATAATTAATATGAAAACAGATGTGTTCAGAGAGTGGAACAGTGTGCTATGAGGTGAGGTGCTGAGATGAAAGAGAAAGAAGCAGAGAAGACATTGCTCAGAAGTCTCCCGACTCTCCATCCGGCCCTGAATGCATCGTGACTGTCTGGCCCTGGAGCATCGGGAGGACAGACAATGAAATGAGGTAGGACCAGAGGAAGTCCTGGTGCTTTAGGCATTTGTTATTCCATTCCACTTTGCTTCAGAAGTCTGTTGCTTCAGGGTTTTTCTCCTGCTCTATCATCCCTTTCTCTGCTCCTCACTCTTTTCTCGCCTTCTCCGATTCTGAATCCCCCTCTCCTGCACTGTGACATTTATACCTCCCACCAACCGGCTTTCTTTGCTCTTTTTCTTTGTTTTCAATTCTTTCACCATGGCTCTGATTCTCTGCCAGTGTCTGCTGTCAACATTAGCATTAAGCCAGCATTAGCGCTCTGCTGTGCACTCTCTTTCTGCCCCCCATTTCCCAGCTCAGCATCTGGCCACAGATAATACAGGAACACTGTTACCTTATCTCCTCTAAAATGACACACTGGGCTCACGCCGTGTCAAACGGCGCTTCGTCCTGTTCCTATCTGATTCCCAGATGAAAAATAAAAAACTGGCCTGCTGAGCCCTGAGTGTAAGACAGAACGTGTGTGAGTGGTGTTGAGCCACAAAGCTCACTATCTTTGTCACTTTTCACGGTCAGCATTAGTATAATGAAGGGAGCCACAGTGACCATCTCTGCTGGACTGTTTTGGACTGCAGCAGAGGTCCACAGACTGACAATAGTGCAGTGACTGCTGAGTTCTTTGAGAGTGACATCACATGAAGTATTATTACTAAGCTCAGAAAAGTAGGACATACTTGTGAGCACAGGTCTGGAGGCTTGCCCCCCATGCCGTGTGGCATCTCTCTGCAGCGTGTGGACAGGTTGAGGATAGCAGTGGCAGCCATGTGTGCAGCCTCCATATCGTGACTGTAGTCAAAGCTGCTCTTGCTGCAGGTACTGCTGGCACTGCTCCCCCCTCCCCCACCGGCACCCCCTGCAGGTCCTCCACAGCTGAGGCTGCTGCTGCTGCTGCTGGGGCCGTATGTGCTGGTGGTGCTACTCGCAGAGCTGGAGTTTTTGCAGTAACGTTTGGCTGTGAGATTTGGTATAACAGTTAAAATGGTAAACAATAAGCGCATTAATTTATTTATTTGATAAAGTTTCTGCTCGACCTTACCATCATATCCTTTGGGGGAGGTATCCCTATGTCCATGAACTTTGGGTGCGATGGCCCGTTTCCCATACACCTGGTGGCTGTTGCTCCCATCGAAGGCGCTGTAGTCAAAGCTGGTCTTGGAGTATTTCTCCAGCTCCTTGGCCAAATTGGAGCGTGGCGTGCTGGTGGAAACATTGTTCTTGTAACCATACTGTGGATAGTCCAGTTGTTTGACAAAGCACATAGGCCTGGAAAATAAATGACGAGGGGGTGGAAGTTGGACCGAGGCACTGAACATTGCCCAGGGGGAGATTAGGGAACTTGGATTATATCAAATAAAGGGGTAGATGGAAGGGAGGGTTATAATGGTGATATTCAAGATTACTGTGGGGTCAAGAAGGATGATGGTGCACATGGGTGAGAAAATATCTCATATATTCCCCCTTTTTACAGTCTTTCTTTTCATATGACTATATTTTTAAACAGGAGGCCCTTTTACTTTTTTGTTAAAAGTACACATGAAATGTACTTCTGTGTTTTTTTAATCAGTACAGCCTCATCACTATCAAAGATTGCTTTGTGATAAATAAGGCCAATTATTCTTAAATCTAATAAAAAAAAATTTGCCTCAGTAGTGTTCCCAGGGGACGAATAAGATAAAAAATGGAAGATTTTAGCTTCAATCATAATTGAAAAAGCAAAGGGGAAAAACAAATATGAGATATTATGGCTGAATGAAAACTGAAATACTCAAACGCATATGTATGTTTAAAACACAATTCACCTGTAAAGTATTTACCTTAGGACACGGTCAGAGGCCTGGTTTGACTTGGAGCCATCACAGCCCTGGTGCTTCTCCTGGGCTTTGGCCAGTTTTTCAGCTGCAGCAATGGGACATCCTGACAGACTGAAACAAGACAGATGTACTTCAGAATAAAGGTAGTGCTACAGCTCAAACTGAGGGTGAAAATGCTACAATCAATGGACTTTGTGCGAAACACTGGCTTTGTTACTGTCTGCCTATCTGCCACCCAGACCCATTGTCAGTTACATACTTGACACTCAAAGTATTTTCTATAAGTTTAGTTGAGCATTTTGTAGCATTTATTTCCCCCACAAACTTGCTGACAAGGCACACACATGTGCATACTACACCTACAACATGTTCAAGTTAAATTTAGTGCAACAAAACTTACTCCTGACAACTAACTGACCAAATGTGACAAAAGTTCATGTTGTTATCCTTAACCCCCATTATTCTCCATCCAGGCTGTCAGCTGCAGTGTGTCGGGCTGCAGTGGAAAAATGAACTTTGACAATGGCCTGAAGCCAGTGTACAGTGGCACTCATGAGCACCTGTCAGGAGACGTGCATGGCTGTGTGCATGTCTGTGTGCATGTCTATGCGCATGCTGGGGCAGGGCTGACACTGGTGTGAGTTAGCAGGGTGCCAGGTGCTATGAGGAAGGTTTATGGGGAAAGTGAAAGTTTATGGTTTGTGTCCATGTGCCTCTTTTGCACTGAGCCCAGCATGGGCCTGCTGGTCGTCCCAGGTCTGTACTCTCCTGTCAGCAGCTGAGTGGCAGAAAGGTGCTAATGGCTGCTGCTCTGGCTGACTCCCTGAGCATCTGCTGTGGGTGACACTCTTCTTTCACTGTCACCTCACCCGTCTGACAGCCTCGGCGAGAGCTCCCTGCTATTTCTGTGCCTCCTACCAAACCTGTGCCATTTTGGAGGGGGACTGATAAATGATTTATGCTGCTGAAGGTGTGAATTACTGCATTCTGAACAGCCCAACAGTTTAAAAAGTAAGCAGAAGTTAAACTATGTATGTATCTTTGTTGATTAGAAGATGCTACAGACTTCATCATTGCTTAAGGATTACACATAATAAACAAATAAAAAAATAATAAAATAAATGAAGCATAATGAAAAGGCTACCTTGTGACAGGAAAACCAAAATGAAACATGAGACATGGATGGTGCCTTTATAATTTGGCACACTCTGACTCACCTTCGATGGGAATTTCTGTTGCTATTGACATGGCCACGTCCCGTGCAGCCAGGCGTAGGACACTTAAGAACATTCTCATACATAGCCACAACTTGGTACAGACATGAGATAGGAGTGAAAGACAGGGAAGGTTAGAAGCTCCGTACAATCAACCAAAAGCTCTATTAGTGTGTGAGAGGCTTGGCATTATAAACATCATTAAGAAATGTGTCCATGTGAACCCAAATGACCTCTTCTTCATTTTAATGAACACTAGTTTGAAAGGGCAGTGGAGGTTTCCCACCATACTGCCTCCACTTATCCAGCTCTTTCAAATTAGTATTCATGGAATAGGGACAGCCATGAATAAAAAGATGTCATTTAAGTTTAACAGGACAAAGCTGGTGAGAGATAGAAATGGGAGGAAATTTTGGGCATGCAGAGAGCAGAGCTACCAACAGCTAGCAATCATGCAAAACACAAGCCTTGAAATCAACGGGAAATGCAGACAGATGGAATACAGCTCCGATAGAGTGTGCTTTGTTATCATCTGCACATTGTTAGGGAGGAGAGTGCAGTCTTCAATACCATTTACCATTAAAACAGTCCATAACTGTCTTAGATCCCCTTGGCAACCAGCCAATTAGATTAATGATCTATGGATGTCCAAGAGGAGCTGTCGGAGGAGTGGGTGGGGGCGCGGGAAGGGTCGTCTCGACACCAGCAGTGAGCAAGGCCAAACCCCATCGGCATGAGCTTCATCATTATCACCCCCTTAAACTTTAACCCCTCATCATCCTCCTTCCTTACATACTAATTGGTGCACGGTGCAGGTAATTGGACAAAGCCTGCCACCTCGACGTGCCACAAGCTAATACATTATGCATGTCCAAGTTTTGCCCTGTCCTCCGCAGAAGGAAAGACAGGACTGCAGCAAATTAAAGCCCACATTCATTCGGCACAGAAACAACTGTTGAAACAGGCAAGGAGCAGCTGGATTCCAAATGTCTGCCATGTTACAAAAGTAAACCAGATTTACCGCTCAATACAACTATTACCACAAGAGACGATTCAAATTATAACTATACACAAGAATGCACAACACAATAATGGTAATGCATTTAAAATAAATTAAATAAGAACACTGTAACTATCTAATTAATTAATTAAATAATTTGATATATTGTCCATGCCCCATATATTCATTAACAGAGAAAAGAGACTCTCACATAGCTGTAAAGGGCTTCCAAGCAGTTTATAGTTTTATGACTTGATGAGTATGAAAACACTGACAAAACGTATTGTAAATAAGCAGTTGGTTAGTATGTATAGGATATCACAGCAAAACATCTAGCATTTAATGTACGTTGCTAGTGGAAAACTTTTAAAAGTATACAGTATTCCTGCAAGTGTCATTTCTCTCCAGGACCTGACAGAAATTCATAACCTGGATCCAAATTCTCCAGTGACAGTCAGTTCAGTTATATGGTATATGGTCTTGATCTTATTCAAGGCCAAAATGCTGTCCATTTATCTGTGATGAGAATGTCAGAGGTGCGTGATATCTACATGATCAGTGTTTGGCTGAACAAGAGTCGTTGGTGACACCGCTGGTCTTTACAAGCCTGATTTTAATGGTAACTAATTTCTTTTCCGTTATTAAAACCTCTTTTATTTTGATTGCAGTCTGGGTCATGGCAGATCGTAACCTGATTTCCACACCGCAGTCAATGAAACGTGTAAAGGGGCTTTTATGGAGAAGTTTGCACAAGGTGAATGGGACTAAATAGCCGGGGTGAGATCTCGACAGGCAAAACTCACAATTCATTCAAGGCTAATGTTTATTGCCACTTCTCTTGATCCGTGGCTCTGAGAAATGATACTGCCTTTCAATTCAGGAGTCTAATTGAGCAAGAAATACAAATAAATGAATGGGGTCATTTCATGGCAGTTTGAAGCTAAATTAGTGTTGTAAGTGTCTGTCTGGGAGCTATATTTTTAAATGCCAAACATGTATGTAATAATGCATATAAGTAAAAAAAAAACATGATACAATAAAACAACAAAAACTAAAATAAAACAATACCAGCAGTATTTTATCCATTCACTTATATATAAATAATAGTATAAAGATGCACTATGGAACATTTCTGGTGTTGCAAAAACACCACCTGCTTGACTTGATGGAGATGTTATTCCTCTGTTCTGAAATGTTCCACACCATGGAATTAAACTTATTTATCCTTGTGACACAGCAGAAGGTGCCACCAGGACAAATTATAGGTCAGATCAGGGCACCCACAGTAGGAGGCATATATATTAAAGTATTTCTACAGAAACACTCCACTCCATGAAGACAAGCATGGGGCAGACACTCCACCAGAAGTTAGTGCATCCTTAAATAAGCATACTGATAAGAAAAATGCCACTGACAAATAATCAAACAGATTTGAAAGTTTTCAGCATTTCATTTATACATATACTTTGAATAAGCCACATAGAAAGTTATTTCTGCTTTTGCCAGTTGCATCACCACATCTGTTCACTACACACACAGGCAAAAAATCGGCAGGCAAAATAATGACCTCAAACTACAGGCCAAGAGCAAAGTGCAGCTCTGGCATGCTGCTGAAATACCACACACAAGTACAGGACAAGCCCAACACTGTGGCAATAACAGATGATAACAGGACGCATGCTGACTCCTGAACATCCCAAAGTGCAGGCCACAGGGTGGCTGTATTGTGTGGCTCAAATACTCACTTTCAGGAGGGACCCTGTCTTTGTGCGGACAGCCTGACAGACTCCGATGGTGGGGGTACAGGCCAGTCACATGACCCGTGCCATCACAGCCTGGCGTGGGACACCGACTCTCCTTTTTGTCTGCCCGGGATACATCTGAGGGCAAGAGCAATGATTAGTTTTGCGTCCATGGCTACGGCACAAAAGCTAATACTAACATCTAACCATGACAACCATATGCAACGACACTGCACTGAGAGTCAAACACTGCTCACAACTACCGGTACAATGTGTGTTAACAGTAAGAGAAAAGATAAAACTGATATACGATAGAATCCACTGTCTATGAAGCTTCAGAGCTGGAGGATGATAAGGTCAAAACCTAATTTCTGGACTGGCCTATACTACAGTACTAGGAACTTTACACTTACACGTATGGGAGAAAGGACTTTTGTTCTATCAAAGTTAAAAAATCTTAAACAAACCAGGAGACACAGTCCATTATAAACCCAACTCATGCAGGAAACTGGATTATCCTTCTCCATCCTCTTCATTCTTCACTAAAATGGCATATTTGCCTATGTTACTATCTGCCTGTCAGGTGAATGTATGTTCAATGAGAACATTACTGACCATAGTGGTTCTCTTCTGTCCACAATAAGATATTCAGCCCAATATGATATTAAAAAGACCGTTCTGCTTATAAATGCAACCTAACCTCTGTTATCAAGTCTTCTTTTGGAGAACATTATTGCATAAGGGTTTGTGCACTGGAAATGAATTTTAAATTCCTCCAACGATTGTGCATACACACATACAATACTACTGCAGTCTGCCTGCTGTGCTCCCATTGCTGAAAATAGGGGCAGCCAAGTGGAAGGAGTATTAGAAAGCAGAAGATATTGATTGTGGCTGGGGACGGTCTGCTCTTTGCATAGCAAATGGCCCCATTACCATACCATCTCTGGATAATTAATGTGCAGTCAGTGGGCCTGTCGTTCGTTATCGCTCATTGTGATACTGTTCAATTTTCAGCTCAGCTCTGTGCTGCTCTTATGAAGCTTCTCAGAAAGTGCTCCTCAAACACTGGGCTCTATAAATCACACTACTCTGGTCTCAACAAGTGATGCTACTATCTCACCTGAGCAAAGATGTTATCATGATGCCACAGCCTCACCTCTTCAGTATTACAACAATAGTCAGGCATAGGGACCTCTTGAAATTAACATTTTAGTGGCATTTCATGTACAGTGTATACCTGCAGAGAAATGTGTGACATTTAAGGCGTGAATAGGAATGATGTTATTTTGCTGCTCTCAACAGACTGACTGAAACCAATCTCTGATGTTATTGTAAGGAACACCAGAAGAATAATTAAGAGCCAATCAACAGGACCTCTATCTGACTACTGTAAATGCCAGTGCAATGTATCTCAAGACTACTACAAAGAAATAGTTGTCCCTATAGGCGCTCCCTTAAAGGGGCAGTATCTCCATGATGTTTGGACATACTCAACTGCATGCGTAGGTTAAAAATAGTCAGCTTTACCCAAAGCTGCATCACAGGGATGAGATTTGCGGTCCTAACAGGCCGTGCAGATTGCCATTACTTACGCCTGACAAGCCTACCCTCTGATGTTTCCATGCTGGCCTATTTTAACAACATAAGCTGCAGCCTCTCCCGCTGCTACCAAGATTCGAATTTCCAAATTGACTGAAAAAGCTTGTCCTGGGGTTATGGTGAGGTTCCCAGAATGTATGTGGGCTGTCTAGTCTCCAGGACAGAACAGATGGAAAATAGAGACAAACACTGGAATGTATACCTAATCTTAAAATGAGGTAAACATTTCTCCCTCCATAGTCCAATACAAGTGCGTCTGAGCGTGTCAGTTTTTAAAAGATTCACTCACCTTTATGGTAAAATGGCTTCTTTATGCCGTCAGGAAGCCGTGCTTTGCGCTCCACACCGTATCCGTGCCGCGGGCCGTGGTCTTCATGGCTGTACCTCACTCCTTCTCTTCTTGCAGCCTCAGCTGCCATTTTATCCCGCATTGCCTTGGCACGTTCCGACTCTAGTGCAATTGCCTTCTCCAAAAGAGACAGGTTCCCTTTAGTCATGTCAAAGACCTCCTCAGATCGGTCTGAGGTCACCGAGGCAGTGTCCTCATCAAAGTCTCGGTGGTTTGGGTGATAGCGCTCCTCCTGTGCACAACTGGCAAAAGTCTTTGAGCGCGGGCTCAGCTGCTCCTCCAGCTTCATAAGATTGTCCATGTCTGAATAGTTCCTATCAAGTGTCCGGTGCCTGTCTTCTGGGTTGTGGTGGTAGTTTGCGTATCCTTGGTGATGGGACTGTTGGTTAGCATCCTCACATGAGAAATGGTTTTGCTGGGATGACCCGTTTCGATCAGCAGTCTTTGTTTCGCTGAGTTTGCGAGCCAGGTCAAAGCACTGGTTCCTTAGGCACTCCAGACTGCTCAGACACACCTCCTCATCACTGTTGTCCAGTCCGTTACTGGTCTTTATCTGCCCAGTATGGGCATTCAGCCCATTTTGGGGACAGCCACTGTTGCCCTGGGTGTCTGCTGTACAGTCCTCATACTGTTCATCCATATTGTCAGACAGAACAGCCCCATGACCTTGCGCCAACAGTTTGAGAGAGTCTACCGTTTCACGGACCACATCGCTGTCCATGTCCAGACTCAGTTCTCCTCTCTGCGTCTCATCCATTTCCTCCTCATCTTCCTCATCCTCCTCATCCTCCTCTTCCTCCTCATCCTCTTCTTCTTCTTCCTCTTCTTCCTCCTCTTCTTCTTCATCATCATCTTCCTCATCCTCGTCATCCTCCTCCTCTTCTTCCTCAGCACTGTGTGATGAGTTGCTGTTCATTTCAGACTCTGTCATGGCTCGATTGGCAGCATCTTCTGCGATTTTGCCCAGGTTCAGTAAAGACTTGGCCACCAGCTCATCATAGTTCTCGTACTCATCGTTGTTGTTGTCATCCTTCTCCCCCACCTGGCCAGGCTTGGTATTGTCACTGCCACTTTCACCAGCGCCTTGACCTCCTTCACTGCTGCTCATCTGATCGTCCTCTGTTGGAAAGAACAAATGGCTTTATTTCATTTCCGTCATTCTATTTTACTGGCAAATCAGATTTCTGGGCTTGGTCCATTTAAATTGGATAAGGAACTCTTTGCTTCCCCTAATAATTTACTTTGAGAGTCTTAACAGCAGCTTGTGTTCTGAATTGTGAATCAGCTCAGGAAGTTATATATAGCAGAATGGTAAAGTTCCAGAGTGATGTGCTCTGGCAAATGTTACTTTACATAGAACACATCTTGGACAAGCTTTGTTGTAAGATTTTCCAAAATATTATATATAGTGATATATATGGTGTAAGGTATCATTTAGCACAAACTTCATCTTTTGTTTGTAAAGATTTGGTAAATTAGATTGCATTCCAACAATGTAAATTAATGTACTGAGTCTGTTTGAAATATTTCAGTGTTCCATCTGCACCAAGATCAACCCTAGCCTGTTGCTATTCATCTCAAGGTATAAAGTTCTTTTTTCATTCATTCATCTGTATCTTTAGAATTCCTTTTTTGCTGTCTAATTGATTCTGACAGGCTGCAAAAGGTTACTGAACCTCTTCTGTCAGTAATTTCAAGCACTCACTCCTGGAGTACCTCCAATACTCTGCTTTCACATTTCCGCCCCAAGCCGCCAAGAGCACATCGCTCACACTTGCATCACATTTGCTACTTAAATTCCTGCATAGAAAACAAATCCTCACAGGCCCAGACAGAAGAAATGACTATTACATCTATGAACATGAAGGTGAAACAATCCAACACATAATATTTCAGTTATTAAAAACAGGGTCATTTGGATTAATGTTAGTGATCAATAGCTGTATATCTGTATGAATCTAAAAACTATGGTATCCACACGATTTCAAACTTTTTACTCTGAACAATTTGAGAATATCAAACTGTGATTGTGCTGACTGCTTTGGACTAATCTTTCTTTTCAATTGCTTTATCTTTTAAGATAAATAGCAAAGTGGTACAAATAATAATATTGGTAATGTACTAATCATCAACAAAGAGTCTTATATCGTCCAATACTGAGCTCACCCTTTGTCACACATGCATGGGTTAAGAGTCCTAATCATCACGCACACACACTCACACACACTCACACACACTCAAATCTAATGAGAACAACACTATATCGGTGCTTAGGGAGAGAGCTTTGGAGCAGTGAGGGAACAGTCACGAATGACCAGGCACATATTTTGACAGGGGCAGGCTTCTTACAGCAGCACGTGGCACCCGGGGTTTAATTTTTGATGGTATGAAACATGGCACAGGGAAGCAATTTGAAGAGCAATCAAGGTACACAAAAGGGATGTGGAAGCGAAACAGATTAAGGGAGGGAACAGAGAGAGCGGCCTGCCCTGGATTGGCTTTGGATTAGCCACAGTTGTGCATGCCTTTGAGAAACACAGCAGCTCCAGGATGTCACCTCTATTACATTTACGAGATTGGAATCTGCCCAGTCCAGATTTGTTCCTGCTATCTTGGGTTGAAACGAAAGATGACAGTGATACTAGAAACTTTGGAAGGAATATAACTATACAGTCGAATAATTAAAGGTAAAATTACAATGCTGTGTCAAAATCTGTTTTTGAAATGTTTATAAAGGAGACTATGAACATATAAATAAACATTTTAATTTACAAAATAGGCTGTTATTTTTATCCAAATATACTCAGATGAGGTCAAAGTATTGTAAGCATCTGTATAAATCAGTGATATTTAAGTTTTATAGTATGAAAACAGCTTCAAATAGTTATACTAGCAAGGAAATGCATTACATCTGAAGGTTTGTACAGTAAATATAAATATATGGACTAAATTATTATCAATCAATATGATGAAAATAAGCAGGCAGGTGGGAGTAAACAAGCTGAATGTATTTCGACTCCTTTGCAAACAGGTCAACCTATTTTTTATTTATTTATTGACTTTCTGCATTTTTTGTAATGTAATGTTATTGTTAATTATTGTTTGCATTTCCCCATATTAAAAATCTAAATAAATCAATAAAAAGACACTAACAATTTCAGTGGTAAATGCATTTAAAATATATTGCATATATTACACTAGTACTTTACAACCCTTTCCACATAGCCATTAATACTGACTCATGCACATGTTATAAGACTTTGAAATCTAGTGGCATCAGTCCACTGTTTAAACTATAGGGCCAGGGCTGTGGGCTCTAATGAACCTGGGTCTGCCACTCTGTTTGCACATGTCTGCAGAAAAACAAGAGCCGAGGCTGCTGTGAAGCCACATCAACACTTTGGGTGGGTAGAGCTATGCGCCAAAGCGGGTTAACACACTCCTCTCTCCCAGCCTCACTCTTAATTGGACTTGAAGGCACTGTCAGGTCCAATCGTGATGCGGGGGTGCAGAGACAAATCTGCTGGAGAGAAACCTGCCAAATATGCTATTGGGCACATGAACCAGGAGGATGGGGGGGGCGAAGCGCATGTGGGGCAGACTCTTCTTAATTCACTCCTTAAACTAGAGTATCTTAAAGCTGCGAGAAGGCTTTAAGCAAGGAAACATATTTTAGCATAGAATTATTATAAGACTTGTATTGATTTGTATTTACTATGTCTCTAATTTCCTTAGAGATCATTGGATCATTATTGTAGTAAACCCAGTAGTTACAATACAGTAGGCCTTGCCAGTTTATCGAATTCAGGTGTTTCTAATTGCTTGTTGCTAATTGTCAATCTGCTTGGGACTTGGAGGAAGAAATTTGACAGGATTATGGGTTATATAGCAGTGATTTAAAGTATGTATATAATTTATGTTCACAAAATTCATACTGAAAGGCCAATTTTTTTGTCATATTGCACAACCTTTCTATACAGGAAACAAACAAAAAAGTAAATACAGTTTATATAGGTAAATTAGTACTGGCTGCATAGGTAATACGTTCATTCGTATCATTTAAATGTGCAAATATTGTGTGCTGGTATCTAGGGCTGCATCCATTGGTGGTGTCTTAATCGACCAAAATTTTTAAAAGCCAACAAATTACTTTATTTGGATTAAAATCATTTATGTGGACCACAGCAGAAAGGAGAATGCATGAGGGGAGTTTAATGCTTTTCACTTGCCGTAATTCTAACAGAGGTAACAGTCCTAGTGCTGTATTCATGTGCAATATATTTGTTTGAACTTTATTCTGACTTTATACCAAACAAAGCAGCCTCACCGCGCTCCTGACTATGCTCTCCTTCATCCTCGTCATCATAGTCCACTTCCTCCACAGCGTCCTCCTCCTCCTCCTCCACATGCTCCTCTTCGTCCTCCTGCTCCACCTCCTCCTCTTCCTCGGGCTCTCCTCGTTCCTCCTCCTCTTCATCAGGGTCTCCTCGCTCTTCCTCCTCCTCTTCTTCCTCAGGCTCCCCTCTTTCCTCTGCCTCATTATAGTCCATGTATCCCTCCTCCACCTCGCCCTCCTCTAGCGCACCCTCCTCCTCCTCTTCCCGCTCGTCCATCTCCTCCGTGCCATCTGTGTCGTAGCACTCCTCCATCGTGGAGTTGTCCATGTCATCTAGGTAGCTGCTCCTCTTGGGGGAGCTCTCCACACTTTGGTGGTCGAGACTCTTCCTCTTCTTGGCCACGGGGCAGCCGTACACACTGCAGAGGGCACATGGAAGGGCACGTTAGTCATTAAAATGATAGTCCCAGACACGATACAGCTTAGTTTGAATTATTTAAATTCCATAGTAACTTTTCTGAATAATAGAAACATAACTGTCATATATGAATATGTAAATACATACATGCACTTAATATTGTTTAATGTTTCATTATTAACAATGAAGTGACTTACATTTTCCTAGTAAATTTCATTTTCTGTAATCTTCTGTCTGGTACCCACTTTTATATATTAGTAGTTTTACAGATGTATAGTCATTTTTATGTAAAAATATTTTCTAGTAGGGCTGAGCAAAAATTTTTCACAACCTTTTTACTCATATTGATCGATCACAATGTCTGATTTTATTTTGTCTTATTAAAAACAAATTAAAATGGCTATACAAACAAGTCAAATTTCAAAGTATGATCTTTGCTCCAAACCACATGCGTATACTGACAGGATTGGCTGTACATGTCTATCTCCATTAAAAAGCCCCAAGCTGACTATTGACAATTAGAAAAGGCTGAATCCTGATCTCAATTAAAATTCAATTAATTAATTAATTGCACAACAAATAAGTTAAACATGCAACTAAGTTATGGATCCTCACCCATCATTTGGTAGTCAACTCACTAGTTAATTATCATCACAATGTTATTATAAAATGTGTGGAATATTGTTATAGAGGGTACAGCCTTTATCTGAGGAGCAAACAAAGCACTGCCCTGTTTGTTTTCATAATCATTTAAATTCAGGTACCATCCATTTGTTCTCCAGGCAGAGGAGCATCACGCTGCACGCTCCGCAGACACTTTGTAGCAGACTGATATGCCCTTGTTCTGACGTGAACCCAGCGCAGCAAAAACACAAACTGCTCGCTGGGAATTGACTGTACGGTGGAGACAACCTGTAGCCTGATTAATTGAATCTTGCAAAGACACCTCAGGATTTAATGTATTCTCTGGCTCCCCTCTGCAGCAGGGGGACCCATTCTAATCTGATAATCTGATAATCTGTGTATTCGCCCAGGTTATTGATCACAAGAGTTTTAATCCGTTGCATGCATAAACTTTAGACAGCATGTACCTGCCCCAAAGTGAGCAACTAACTTTGTTTTTCATTCATGTATTCGGCAAGTGTACGGCGCTCCTGAACAAAGGCAGAAACATGCTCAGAATGATGATGAATCCACTGGAGTGTTTTGGTCATCAAATAAAGCTGATGTCGAGGCTGGAGTGGAGCACAGCTAAACATGCTTTTGGGCATGTTCACTCAGCTGTGAAATATCCTTGGCTCCTATTTTTACAACCTCTGGATGTTTGCCGGGTCCTGCACTGCTTAAAGTAAGACCAGAAGTGCATGAATGGCACACAATGTGGCAAAAGAGTGAAGCCTCTTATTTAGTAGTCTGTAAGTACTACCTGTAGAGTGTCCAGCATTAGACCACTGCAGTGAGTTGAATATTCTATTCTATTAGATTATATTGTACTAAATTGTATTTCAAAATCCTATTCTGTCTCAATTTTGGTGTTTGAATTCCTCTGTTTTCTACTGACCAATACCCCATCCACCTCAACTTTCTTGGGTGTGTATTGAGCCCTGGATGTCCATCAGTCAGGGTGCGAGCAGCTGGCAGCCTCAATCTCACCCTGCCATAGATTCCTTAATGGTCTGACCCCCTGCACTCCCTCGCAACCAGGGGCCTCATTACATTAATCTAGGTCCACATGGAAACCCATTCGCTGCCTGACAGCAGCCCTCTCCCCAGCACACTGAGGGTCTATGGGACAGTCCGAGGGAGGGGTGCTCTGCAGCACTGTGATCAATAGTGCTTGTGACCAAACATCTCAAAAGCACATTAAAATGCCACTCATCCTGGCCCCGCGGTTCCAGGGCCCTCTCCAAATAAATCACGAGCTGGTCCCAGCAGGTTAGAGGCTGCCAAAGCAGCGGGCTAGCAGGAGGATAGGTGTGCAGAAAGGCACATGACTCAGGGCGAGTCTCACTCCAACTCTTTACTCAACATTAAAGCAGCCTCAGAGCCAGAGCAGAGTCACAATATTACTGTGACTATACCTGAATTGTTTAGTTTCTATAAATGCAAGCCTAATGAGCTAATGGATACCAAAAAACAAATGCATGTACTCTTGAAAGGGGTCAAGTACACATTTGCGGTGAGCTTCAAAAACACATATAACAAAATTCTGTGCTGGGCTTGATGATGCACTATGCTAAAATCTTCACCCCCCAATGGCTCTGCTGCTCCTGTTTATCGTATGTAAATAGCTTAATGACAATTGTGTTGTGTAACTCGTGGCAGCTCTCTCTTAGCTGTCAGGCTGTGGTGACACAGAGGCAGTGCTCTGAGCCCATGATGACTAAGCTCCAGGAAGGCTTCACAACCCTGCTGTCTTATGTCTTCTATCCCTGCACTGTGACCTTGGCCACAGTATTCGTCATCAGGAAAAGCCTCCCACTAACGGCTCGACAATTACCATTGCATAGTGGTAATTAGCTAGTAGTTAGGAAAAACCCCCAAAATTGGACACTCTAAATACATTGCATAGATAAAAGGGAAGTAAGCATTGTGCGCTATAGATTCCATTTACTATGTCCTCAGGCAAATTCAAAACATCTTCAAATCCCAGTGTGCATTGCTACTCACACTGTACACCAATCAAAGTGCAGAAGAGCTCCAGATCACAAAAAGACCACTTCATACTTTATGGAGTGGGCATCTTTGGTATTATAAGATGGAACAAATTATGTTACAGTCTCAACAAGTGCTCCTTTAATCCTGAAAACTGTCTGGAAATGCTACAGAGCACGCCATTTCTGGAGCGTTAATATGAGGCGGAAAGGCAGTGCTCCTTCGGCTAATTTTGGGCGACAGTTGAGCGACTGCTGGAATGCGACAACATGCCACAGTGCCTTTATTAGCAGTCATATTAGCTGCTGTTCGCAGCAGGGGCAGAAGCTTTAGCCAGTCATTAGCATCTTATGCTATTTGTCTCCCTGACATGAGGATGAGCTCTGCTCTGCTTTTTCATCACTTGTCTCTCTGTCCCTCTGTCAGCAGCTTCCTCACCTCACATTCTCGCCCACATAACCTCACCTGCCCCATTCTATACATCACTCATATCATGGTATATACTTCTTCAATCTGTCTCTCACACCAATTTCTTTATACATTTCTACCACTTACTCTTTCACCTTTTTCCCATTTTCTCCTCTCCATCCATCAGCCTCATCTGAGCATTGTCTGTGAGCAGATGAGAGATGGTGGAAATGCAGCACCTCTGGCTGTGTCCCTCTCCAGCTCAGGATCTATAGACACGTGTGCCAGAGCCGTCTCCATGGTGATACCCTCCAGAAATCCATGAGGGATACGCCAGACTCACAGCAGCCAGCCAGAGAGCCAAATGAAACACAGACAAGCAGGTAGGGCAGTGACAACACGCCTATAGACTGTACAACATGTATGTAAGTGCATGTTTGCATATCTTTGTTCACTAAAACCCCTTTGTCAGGAGATTAAACAGTGTAATGTATGGTGGAGGGCTTCAGACAGCAGTGTATGTATGTGTGAAGTGTAGCGCGGATCATTTCAGAGCTGTCAGCCCTCTCCCTCCAGCAGGGGAGAACAAAAGACAGTGTCTGGGCGCAGGAGGCTCAGCTCATGGCAGAGTCTGCAATTTGGGGCGTTTTCTGACGGCTGCAGCACCGGCTCACATATCAGCTCCTATGGCTTGCTCACGCACATGCATAGTGATAGTTTGTTTGTCCATAAATCATCAAATAAGATGACATAAGACCAAAGTCTGACTCTGAGGATCAAGATTATTTTTGTTATTCAACTGGAAACACTTTTCTAAATGATTTATACATTCATCGAGTACAACAAGATAAAATGTATTTTAATATAACCAAAATATTCAATTTATAGTGATCCATCTCTCAACAGTGTCTTTCTACGTGGGAGAAGCACGAAGGACCATGGGGCGGAGGGACAGAGCCGGTATCAGTACAGATGAGATGAGACAGGTCAGAGCTGCTCAGGTGTGGGGCTGTTTCCCAATCCAACTGCTGCAGCATCAACATGACACCCAATAACTACCAAAACGAAACAGCTACCATACCATGGCAAAGCCTATTTAAAGCTTCCTTAATTTGTCAAGTAATTAATCAGACCTGTACAGGATTTAGAATATAGCTAGGTCTAATAATTATAACTAAAACATTAAGTCATGAAATTGAGCATTTATTTTCAATGTGTTCACACCCGTGGCTTAAGTCATGGCTTATACAAACAGTAAAAGTTAGATAAAAGTTATGTTTTTCTAGATGGGTCTTTTATGACTTTAGATCAACCAAAATGAAAGTTTAAGTATTTTAGGATGGATTGTGGTTCAATATTAATATGCGTATTATCCCAACCTATTTGCATAATTTTGTAGGTAAGTTGTGAGCAGAAGAGCTTGTGGGCTGCAGGATTGGGGGGCTGTAATGCGGCTATCTGTCATCCTGCAGCTAAATTCACTCCTGGATTAGCCAGGTAAGGAGTCTCTCCCTCAGTGTAATGACTTCAATCAATCACAGCTACTCGCACATGCCCACAGATGCCAGCCAGTTAGCCGCTCGCCCAGCAGCCATCTTGAGAAGGGATTCCTTCCTGGAGCAGAAACATTTGTCTCACTGGGCACAGTAGTTGTTTATTCTGATAGGTTGAATGAATAAAGCCGATGTGAATGGAACGATTTAGACTTGGTATAAAACTCTATGCATATCTTTTTATTTAAACTTCAATAAATCTCTAGTCAGCATGATACTGGTTCATGGCTCTGCATATTAAAAGTATGTTATTCACAACAAAAATACATACATTTTCACAATATATCAAAATGATATTGAAGAACAGTTCGTATAGTAATAGTTCATATTTATTTTTTATTATTTCATGCTAAAATAATGCATAACACAGCTTTGATTTTTCTATGCCAAAGAACAATATACATGCGTTTGAGTATTTAAACTCCACAATGCCTCATGCAGTGGTGGAGAAGGAGGAGCAGGGCTTGACAACATTGATGTAATTTAGTTGGCAGCCGCTCTGAGGAGAGGCTGCCCGGGGGTGATGAGGTTCAGAGGTCAAAGGTCAGGATGTGCCAGGCTCAGAGGTGGCCCTGAGCAGCTGCCCCCCTCCCCCTCTGCCCATGTCCCCCTGGCACGCTCCACACTCAGTGCACATGATCTGTTATTCCCTTTGATGCCTTTCCTCGGGGAGGTGCTTAAAAAAGGAAGAATAAAGAGAAGAAAGAAAAAACACATAAACACCACCTGTTTATCTGACACTGGGTAATGTCACTGAGGTAATTCTGCTGGCTTGTCAAAATATGCACACAGGCAAATACCGGAGAATATTACAAAGAGAAAAAATAAACAAATAGCATCAAAGGAGAAGCGATGATGAAGAGTTGCGTGTTGGTGCCACTGTAAATTTTGCCACGCTGGCTTTGAAATGCTTCCACAGTACATTTTAAAAGCTAAAAATGCTGTTAAATTTTTAATACATGTTAGAATAGACCTACATATAGTGCACAGAGCAGTCTCGAGTCCATGCTAAAATGCTAACAAAGGCAACAGAGGCAGGCTCACCACATGTAGCACAATGACAGATCCAACCATCTCCATTCTCTCCAGCATCAGCCCACACTGCCTTTTCGCTGATATAAAGCTTCCCCATTAAATATGGAAATTTCCGTTTGGGTGACAGATACCGCACAGAGGGGGGCTGATGGCACACACTGTGTTTTTTTGGAAGGGGAAGTGGCAGATTTTGATTAATGCGACCTTATCTGCTCGTGCACATGGAAGCAGAGGGGTTGCTGAGCTTGGCGGGGGTGGATGCCTGCCTGTTCTCTTCTTCTTCTTCCAGAGCTGTTTCTGTCGTCTATTTGAAATGCTTTCACTCACTTTGTCTCTACTTCCTACCCTCGCATGGTTATTACACTCATAAATAGAATATGATCGAATTTTAGCTGTACGTGTTAACTTTGTGTAGTCCCCTCTTTGACGATTCTGTCCATATTTTTTTACTCCGAGTTCACATAGTGTCTCTTCATTTCTTTCCCCTTGCTCCACTTCCCAACACCACTAAGACACTTTGCTGTTTCTGTTAGCGCTGCTCATCTCGTCCTATCTTCCATTCCCATTCTGCCCTCTCCCGCCCAGCACCGAGCCCAGCCTCTCTCCCTGTCGCTCCATCACCACCTGGCCCAGTTCCAATGCTTTTAGTGAGAGCTATCTGTCAAGCTATGAATAATACAGGCCCAGGGCTGGCGTTAGCTTGCTAGCTAGCTATGTGGAATCCAAATGAGGTCTACAGCAGGAAGAGAGCACTTGACTTTTAGCTCGGTACTGCGCTCTCACAACCAAGACAGGCAATTACTCAGCCCACAGTCCCAGCTGCAGTTGTGGCAATCAGAAAAGCAAGGCCCTCGCATCCCTGTCTCAACACAGACACGCCCCTGTATGCATATAGGGGAGGCATACATCCCCAAGAGCAGACTGAATTGCATTCCACTTTGCTGTCATGTGCCATAAAGATCCTTTCTGCAAATATAAAATGAAAAAGAACACAAGGATCTACATGCTATTATCCGAGTGTCAGTAACTTGGAAATAGTTTTGATCATTATCATTAAAAACATTCTGTGGGTGGGTGAAAAAGAACACTAGACCGTGGAAGCACAGTAGACACACTGTAATCGGATGTTTAAAAAGCTAGTTGCAGTTCGCCAGCCCAAACCATATTGTGAACATGTTTTACACAGAAATAGGGGTTTGAAAGAGCCATTAGCTGTGACTGTATAAATCATACAGTCACCAAATTTAATTTTTATTTATTTATTTATTTGTGAAATAGACTACAGACAGGGAAAATGTAAAATGTAAGAACAGTTTATTGTACCCAAACTTGCGTTTGTTACATAGGGTGTTTAAGAATATAATTTTAGACCTGAAGACATGATTTTGCTGATTGTGCAATTTTGTGTACTTATAAGCTTAGAAATGTTTTATAACAGGAAAACCATCTCATATAATGTCTGTATATTTAAAGACACCCAAAAACAAATGAATAAGACCATAGTGCAAATGCAAAACAGCCCTGTCAATCTTAGTGTATATTTCTGCCGAGGGTCTGAAGTGTTAATGAATAGTGCAGTAAGTTCATCAGTCTTATCTGTTGATTAGCGCGGCACTCACGTCCACAGCCATGGCAGCCGACTGAGAGGACTATCACATGTATCAGCCGTATGACACATGTATGCTGGCGTAATTAGCTTTGCACCGAGGCGTTCTTAGGTGACAGTGTTAACCCATCCATCATTGCCTCTAATCATTTGTCGGTGGAGAGTGGGATGTAATTGCAGAGTGCTAGGCAACGACAGGCTTCACAGGTAAAAATAGTTGTGCAGCGTGCGCGAGGTGTGCTTGTGTATGGGGGGTGCACGTAGGTGGCAGAATGCGTGCGTGCCTCCGTGTGTTGTGGTAATGAGATCTAGTTAGTGATGCTCCAGAGTGTCTTATTAACAAATAATAACAGCACTCCTTTGTTTTTACCTCTCCTCCCATCTATTATTCACACCTCACAGATTTACTCATGATTCATTTATAGCAGCATCTTGTGTAACCTAGAAACTAAATGTCACCCAAAACATCACTGTCAGGTGGTGCTAGGGTCTGGAGACTACTGGTGTATAGGTGCCAAACTACACCTACTTAGTTCTACCTTAAAGTCCAGCTCTAATTAGCATATGGCATTTATACTTCATTACATTTTAGACAGTTATGTTGTGGTACGAACAGGAAGGGTAAAGCTTATTATTGGAGAAGTAGTTACTGTGTTGGTAATTAATGTCTTTTTCTGAAATTACGGCTTTCAGATGAGAGATGCCTTCAACAACAAAACTCTTGGTGTCCAGCAACTGGCAACATTATTCAAAACGTAATAAGTTAAATAAGTGAAGATGAGTCACTTATGGATCAATGATTCATGTTTGCGAGGAACAATACTGAAGATATTTCGGACTATCGTATGAAAAGGTAAAAAAAATAAATCAATCATGTATCAACAGATCTCCTGATAGTGCTGCGAAACCCAAATCAGCCATGTATTGCAGACACAGGCCATACCTCATTTAAAAGTCCAGAATGTCCAGAATCAAATCAGTGCTAATCAAGCTAATTGAGGCAGCCAGGGTCAAAGTTCAGTTGTTAAATCACGCTACCTTTGTGTTACACGTGCTCTAGAAGTGCTTGGACTGGTTTACTGTTGTAGAGCTACTGTAAAAGCAAAACAGTAGCATTAACCATTTATTATCATAATCACAACACTTAACATTTTTGGAAGAGTTTTGATGGCATGTTTACCAAGTTCAACCTAGTTCCACCTAGTTGTCTTGATATTGTTTAGAATATACTAACATGGTAGTATACAGATATCAGTAGATACTCAGAGCCCAAGTATCGGTATCAGAACTGAAAACACTGGCTCAAGGATTGGTTTAGTATTTGAGCGCAATTTGAGCCCACAGCTTCTTTACTGGACAAAACACAATTGTCAACTCCAGGCATACTTATGTCATTGGTTGTGTCAGGAAAGGCATCTGGCATTAAAATCTGCCAAATCACTATTTGAATAAGCTGCTTCATTGACTCAAGGAACAGCCAGGTTATAAAAAGCATGAGGTAAAAAATTGAAATACAGAGGTTACCCATGAAAAATGCCATTGTCTAATATATGGTTACAGCAATACAAACAACAGATGCCAAGGAAGATGGTGCCATTGTTGTGGAAATATGGACAAATGGACAAAAGAATGTACAAATGACTACTTTTATAGATATATTCTCCTGTTGTCAGCCCATGACACCCTGTGTACTTTAGCTGGATTCTCTTTCCAGTGAAATTGCCAGGTTAGAGAGGAGCACTCAGGGGGGAATGCACTGCTCTACATGTGAAGTAGTGGTGTGTGTCCACGGGCATTAGATGTGAATGTCCATGTGCCCTTTGCTTCTCTCCCAGCCTAGGTGAAGAGCCTGTTCTCAGGGATCAGCTCCTTTCGAGGGCCCTTAAGCCAGCCTGGCAGCACTTTAGCCAGATCGAGGTAAACTTACAGTGCACCATCTGTCTTAGCAGTAAACACTTAGTGGAGCATCAGACTGTAGCCACAAGTGGTTTGGCTCCAGCTGCCGGCAACACCACACTCTACAGGCATATCCATGTCATGACTGTGATAGTCAGCGCTCAATGCAGCATGCGCAGTAATGTAATAGTATCGCTGCTGGTACGTTAGAGGCAGCTAGATCAAAACTAAAGTTAACATTTGAGCTATTACTTAAATCTTGAGGTACAGTCACATGAGGTCACAAACCAAGGGACTCTCTGTATCATTTCTGAGCATGGATATATTGTAGCGAATGAGGAGTGACATCTGGCTTAGGTGGGCTTCAATAACAAGGATGCTAAAGTCAGAACACTGGCAAAAGCAAGGAGGAGATGATGTTGGGTTTGCTGCTTGCTTTTTGGCATTGCTACAATACATTTTTTGGAATAATTTTTTTAACCAAAATTCTAAAAGTTTAATTGTAGCCTGGATAAGCCAGGAAATACCTCAGCTAATGCTTGCTAGTGCTAATCGTCATCAGCCCATGGCAAATGTATTGGCTACAGCCTAATGCTATTAAATATCAAACACAAATGCTTTGTATTTCATGCATTTAGATACTGTCTTGTCACACCACTGCGACATCAGAGGTCGACAGTCTGTAGACGTCATGTTCTAGTATCAGATCAGCATGCTTACAACTCGGAGAAATAGTAACTAAAAATACTAACCCCTGTGTGAAAAGCATGAAAGCCAAGGAGAGGAGAGGTGGGCTGTGGTATAGTATAGGGAATTTTAAGTTTTCCTTTAGATTACAACTATTACATATCCCCCATATGTTTTATTCTAGGTGGCAATTATTTTATATTATCTTAAGACAATTGTGCTCAGAGCTCTCAAAGGCTCATGCATTGGCATTTAAATGCACACATTTCACCTCCATCACATGCCTCACATTTGTCATGCTGATTATGCTGTTGAGGTACTTGGGGAAAAATGTGCATGTAGTATTAGTTGTGAAAGTATTTTTTTCAAATAAGTCTGATGTATGAATGTGTCCACCACTGCCTTGTCTCCGTCAGTGCCGACCCCTGGCTGCTGTTGAACGGCACAAGCCCTGAGCCCCATTGTAGCACTCTGCTGGTTCCTTGCTGCTCTCATATCAGCCTGAGTGCTTTGAGAGTATGACATAGTGGAGACATGACTGTGTGTGCATGTATGTGTGTGTGTGAGGGTGTAAATAGCATCCAAACTGTAGAGATGGCATTTAAGTGTCTTCCCTTAGCACTCCAATAGCACTGCAGAACCATTTGTGCGTGTGCTTGTGAGCCTTGTGTTCCCGCACGCTCCTCCAGATGTATTTTCGAGCTCTTGGTCCAATAATCTGCTCGCTCCCACTCGGCTCACCCTCTCTACCTTTCCGCTCTGATCTGCTCCTCATTCATCATGCCTCTCTTCCTGTCCTCCTGCCAGAGGTCTTTGGTAAGGTGTAATTTAGCTCCCGCTGTTCTCTAATTTGTGCCTTAGTCAGGAGGGGCGTGGCCAGCCCCCTGACACCATGGTTACAATCTGTCAATCATTTCACACAGCCAGGAAATTGCGTTCAAAGTGAGAGTAATTATTAAGTCTGCCCTGTGTGGGTTGAATTGAACGCCCTCCCTGCGTGGCAAAAGGAGAAATATAGATGAGGGAGACAAGGGCGGGCACCTATGCAAGGCATTTATTGTTGTAAAGAACAAGAACGCTTCCCTCAGATCAACTCTGTCTCATCACATATCTCTGAGTTCTCGGATCATCCACGTCCAAACAGTAGATTTAGCTCCACAACATTAAAATTTTGCTTAACAACAGGCCATGCCCTCTTCAATGTCTAGCCTCATCGTAATGGTCAGTAAAAATGTCTTACTAATGTGGTAAAAGTGTGGTACTACTTTTTATGTTATTCCATTAAATTATTAAAGAAGACTCTCTCTCAGGGTGCTATGCCAGAGGCGCTGGCAACCATGGCTTAGTATCCCTTCCGATATCTCATGATGTTAAATATAGAGATGGTAGATGTATCCAACCATCTGCGAGGGTGTCTTGTTTAGCCCATTGTGACCAGATGTTCCAGGGTCGCTTTACTCATACATTACGTGCCTGATCTTATTGCAAAGGGCCTGTTGGTGTTCCTGCTTGCTGTATTACATCTACATTAGTACTTTGTCAAGATCTTCAACATTGTTCTAAGGAACCACAGTCAGGATTCTGGCATTCACGGTCCAGGCCTCCATACCATATTTCGGCATTGGAACTATATGGCACTCCAACCCTTTTAAAGAAGCGGTGCCTGTTTGTGACGATCTTACTGAGGTTAGAGATCATTCTTTGCTTAAACTATCATTGATTTAATCTCATCCAAAGTTCCTTAAGTTTTATGCTACACTAAAGACGACTTATTATGCTTTTGTCTGCTATATTTTTTATAATGTATGACAAGCATTGATTATTATTTTATATTTTGGCAATTTTAAATTGCAATATAGATCTAAAACGACTTACTTCCTGTTGAAAACTGCAGAGACGAACAACTTTGAGGGGGTAAATGAAAAGGGAAAACTATTTTAACGTGGTTAAAAGCTCCTAAAATTCAATTGTGCATAATGTTTTATATGTTCTTCTAATGATAAAAATACAGAAAGAGTAAATATTGTATTAAGCACATAAAACTATAATACTCACATGGTAAGATATAAAATATTCCCTCTTTACTGAACTTTATAATAGTAGTGGATTCAGCAATACATACAAATGGAGTCTGGAGCCCCAGAACACACTGGAGTAAGGACATCAATTTTCAAGCTGCCTTGTGCCAACATTTGCTTATAATATCCCTTGCCATTTTAAATTAACGTCAGCCACAGTTGCATGTTGACAGTCCCTCAGTCAATCACCTATATCAACAGTGACTAATGTGCAGCAGTCTGCCAACAAGGCCTTGTTACAAAGAACTGACCTGTTCACCTCTGTGTAACAGCAGCTACGTCAAATCAACAAAACTTCTCACTACCTCTACGAGAGAAACACTCCTACTACTGAAATGACTGTTGTGTGTCACATAATCAATAAATAGAATTCTTCATGTATGTTTTATATACGTAAAACAAGAACTGTATATAGCCATTACATGTTGAAAACAGCCTCGGGATGAAGGGGGGTTAATTATGTTTTGGAGAAGATTAAACCTATTCCATATGTCTGGAAATGTCCTTACGCATCTATATTGTATTATACCATAAGCGTATTCCCCTCAACATGCATACAAATGCCTCTAATCCATGACTGGAGACATGTAATTGGTGCTAGCGTAAAGCCTACACAATCATATGCAAAAACACAGCCCTATAGATAAGTGTAAGGTTAGATGAGCCCCCAGTGTGTGGATGTCTACAGAGTCCTATGGCATTCGTAGGCCTCTGAGGGTATTCAAACATTCAAAGGCTGCATGTGAAGCAGAGAGAGAGGTGGAGGAGGATATGGATGGTGCGCGGCGTCTGAGCGTCTAAAGGCGAGGGTGAAAAGAGGAAGGGGAAGCTAATTAACATATTAATGACCCCACCTTCCTACAGCTTCTGTCGGATAGTCCAAACACTTTGATAAGTATGCAAATGAGCGCCGCACCATCTGAAGAGGGAATTAACGCTGCCAGAGACAGCCCAGAGAGATGGGAGGGGTAGCAGCCAAAAGGAAGGAAGGTAGCAAGGAGGGAAGGAAGGTTGTAGGGAGTAGGAGGCAAGGCGATGATGACATAAGGAAACATTAGGAGGCAGAAAGCAAAGCTGATGAACTGATATCCTCGTGTTTGTTTTTAGTCCTCTTTCATTATCTATCCTCCACACTAGGTCTATTGTATTAGAAAAATGAATCTCACTTTTATTTGAGTTCTCTGCAGTTCCCACCCTCATGGCAAAGCCATAAGCCCAGTGGCGATGTGCAGAATGCCTGCAGAGGATGAGGCTGGTGGTATAAGAGCACAGGGCTGAGGTGGGCAGTGCAGAGGACTGACCTCGAGCAGACAAGGCCAAGTAATTATAAGCAGACAGATCTGTGTGCCTCCATCATGGAGCCAAAGGCAGTAATAAGGGAGAGCAGAGTGTTCCCATGTCTGAGACAAAGGGAATAGGAGTTAGGACGTAGGAGACTCCTCTCTGTGAGAACAGCCAGGGATTCACCCACAGTCATCACGTTCCACAATTATGTTGAATAATTAAAACGTTTCATTAACTTGATCATTTCCTGTTCAGCCATGTTTCAGCTTTGACACTGGCAATTACAGCTGGGCAGTGGTTGAGCGGCTCTCTGGTCGAGCAGAGGCGACAGCGGACAGCCTTATGTCTTCTGTTTGGGAGAGAGCAACTGACAGGGGAAAAATGAGGGGCTTTAGCACTTATCCACCTTACTTAACTGTTCTCAACACTCCAGCGCAAAGCACACAGCACTGACAATGCAGTCTGCGTGCTCAAGGTGAGTCTGTGCAAATCTGGATTTGGTTTCCTTGGATTCTTTAATGAATGCAAATCAGACAGTGAATAGTTTACCTCTACATGTCAGCCCCAGGCAATCAGACTTACAATCACACCTCCCAAATCTTTACTTATTGATAGTTTTTACACAGCTTGCAATTAAACAAATTCACCCCTACCCGCTGAACTGATTAAATTCTATAAAACCAATTACTATGCAGCTAACTAATATGCATAATACAACTCCATATTACATTTACATTATTCTGTTAATATTCCCGAGATTCTGCCACTGCTTTGTCTGTATTTCAAAAGGGCAATGCAAGTTGTTCGTACCACAGAACATGCTCAATTATGACATCTGCACATCGGATCTCTGATCCTTTATTGTAAATCTGGGGAAATCTTCCTGCAGCTCTATAATTAGTAAAAGCCTGTGCTGTCCTAGTTACGTAAGAAGACTCCTTTTGTCTTGTGAAATTGGATTACGGCAGGAGGAACGTTCATTTATAAAAACGAGGGTTAGAGTCATTTTTATTTCAGCGTAAAGCACAGTCTGGTGTGAGACTTTCTGCCCCACTGATCTTAGATTCACACACACATATAGACCCAAATAAGCATGATTACGAATGCAGACAGTAAATATGCAAATGACAAAGCAGAGATATGGAGGAGACTGTTTATGTGTAATCTGTGCAGAGAGAATCTCCATCTTCTGCTGCCATGAGAAAAAAACAGTGAGGGCTCTGTAGCTGAAGATGTCTTTATATTTCTTTCATAAAAGAGATTCAAGCATGTAATTAGAGTGGTGAATGAGAACAGAAGGCTTTACTGTGTGTTTTGGATTATGCACCGACTATGCACGTTAGGAATGAAGGGCCAGTGAAGAGATAATGAAAACCAGAGACTTGACCAAATTCTCATGCTAACCAAAAATGCTGTTCACTTGTAATCATAACAAAAATGTGAAGTGGACATATGTGTTATTTGTGATATTACTGGCCTTTAAACATGCTCTTAGGTACCACCTTTGCGTTGGCATTTCATGTTTTAGAACTTAAAGTAAGGCCTATCTATAGAAAACACATCATTTGCAGCAGCTGCGCTCCCTCTGCATGGATTTGGCATTAGAACATTAGCTACTGGCAGCAGTGGGAATGAATCATGGGAAAAAAAAAAACTTAGTCATTAAGCCGTGTGACTGGCATGCTAATATATACACAGTTGTAGTGAGCGCAATTTGAGAATGAGCCAATGAACTGGACTTTAAAACGACACGTTTCTACCTGTGATGTAACTATCTAGGAGAAAATATAAATTGTAATATGGTTAAAATTGTTTGTTTTACACAATATGCACTTAAAAGTAACTTTAATTTTCTGAAATTGGCAACAAGAAAATATTGTGGATTACTCAATCATATTATAAGGTCGCTAGATGAATTTCTTTATATAGATAAGATTTCATCAAGAAGCATCACAGAACAAACAATCTTGTTTTCATTATGGCAATAATAAATAGAAATAAAAGTAAGCAAAACTTGGTAAAATTATACTTACTACTTACTACTTTTACCACTCTTACTTTTCTACATTTATAAAAAAAAACAAAAAACTAAAAAGTACTGTATGTTCATGTACCCTGATTCCAGCATAACAGTGCTTATATGACCCGTGCAATCCAGTTCGCGCCATGCAAAGTCAAGCGTGTTTGTCCTGAAGACTATCAGCTCTCCGGGGAGGGAGGCCATCGAGCTGCATTATCGACATTATAGACGCCTCGGCCTGGAGATAGGCTTCCCATCGATCGCCTGATTAATTACTATCTGCAGGCGGCAGCAGTGAGAGAGGAGCTGAGGTGAGAGAGAGGGAACAAGAGAGCTAGAGAGAGAGAGAAAGAAGGAGGGAGCAGAGGATTGGAAATAAAGCATGAGGAGAGAGAGGAGGGAGAGGCAGCCTTACAATCTATGGGTATCAGCTAAAGGCCACAGCGTAATCCTCCAGCTGGAATAATATTTATTGATGTATAGGTAGACAGGAACCCTTATCTTAGCACCAACCAGCCCAGCACAAACAGCCAAGGACATGCTTTTCAAGAGTGAGAGCAACTTGCAAAGACAAGTGGAGGGCAGAGGGGCCATCAAGCAGGTCACTCTTTACATTCCCTAGCAGTATGTATGTATGCATGAAAATACTGTATTATACACTGCCTGGCCACCAAAAAAAAAGTCACCACAAAAAAAAAAAGGTCACACACTCTAAGATTTCGTTAGATCGCCTTTAGCTTTGATTAAGGCAGAGATTTTTTTGCATCCAGTGTTGCATTCATTTTCAACAAGATCTTGCATTGATGATGGTCGAGTCTGATCACTGCACAAAGCCTTTTCCAGCACATCCCAAAGATTCTCAATGGGATTAAGGTCTGGACTGTCTCATTCTTCCTGAACCACTTTTTCACAATTTGAGCCTGATGAATCCTGGCATTGTCATCTTGAAATATGTCCATGCCAACAAGGAAGAAAAAAAAAATCATTTTTTGGAAAAAACCTGGTCATTCAGTATATTCAGGTGTCAGCTGACCTCATTCTTTGAGCACAGACTGTTGCTGAACCTAGACCTGACCAACTGGAGGAGGCTCGTACCTATTTGCTTAGTTAAATCCAGGTGGTGACTTTTTTTTTTTGGCCAGGCACTGTAATAGGAAGGCCAAACTGCATGTTGGACAAAGAAGTGAAAGGACCAATGGCAGAACAATGGCAAAACACTTCAATCTCCTATGTAACTGCACTGGCAGATTGGGTAATACAAGAGGTGGGCCATACATTGTCTATAAAACAAATTGTTGTTTTGAAGATTCATGCAAAATTTAAATATTGAGTATATTGTCTTTAATAGGAAACTAGAACTAGAACTTCAAAAAACTCCAAAAAGATTAGCTAGAAGATGCAAGACTTAAAGGACCATCATCTGCTTGTTGCCATGGAAGCATTATTGCTTTGTCTGAAATATTTTGCAGTATAACATTAAACTTATATACAGTGGGGCAAAAAAATATTTAGTCAGTCACCAATTGTGCAACTTCTCCCACGTAAAAAGATGAGAGAGGCCTGTAATTTTCATCATAGGTTCACTTCAACTATGGGAAACAGAATGGAAAAAAATCCAGGAAATCACGTTGTAGGAGTTTTAATGAATTAGTTGGTAAATTCCTCAGTAAAATATGTATTTGGTCACCTACAAACAAGCAAGATTTCTGGCTCTCAAAGACCTGTAATTTCTTCTTTAAGAGGCTCCTCTGTCCTCCACTCGTTACCTGTATTAATGGCACCTGTTTGAACTCGTTATCAGTATAAAAAGACACATGTCCACAACCTCAAACAGTCAGCCTCCAAACTCCACTATGGCCAAAACTAAAGAGCTGTCAAAGGACGACAGAACAAAATTGTAGACCTGCACCAGGCTGGGAAGACTGAATCTGCAATAGGTAAGCAGCTTGGTGGGACAAAATCAACTGTGGGAGGAATTATTAGAAAAGGAAAGACATACAACACCACTGATCTGACTGACCACCCTCGATCTGGGGCTCCACGCAAGATCTCACCCCGTGGGGTCAAAATGATCACAAGAACAGTGAGCAAAAATCCCAGAACCACGTGGGGAATGACCTGCAGAGAGTGGGGACCAAAGTAACAAAGGTTACCATCAGTAACACACTACATCGCCAGGGATTCAAATCCTGCAGTGACAGATGTGGCCTCTTGCTTAAGTCAGTACATGTCCAGGCCTGTCTGAAGTTTGCTAGAGAACATCTGGATAATCCAGAAGAGGATTGGGAGAATGTTATATGGTCAGATGAAACCAGAATAGAGAAAGAATGGTGAGTTGCATCCAAAAACACCATACCTACTGTGAAGCATGGAGGTGGAAACATCATGCTTTGTGGCAGTTTTTCTGCAGAGAGACCAGGACGACTGATCAAGTGAAAACCTCCTTCCATCAGCAAGGGCACTGAAGATGAAATATGTCTGGGTCTTTCAGCATGAGAATGATCCCAAACACATCACGCAACAAAGGAGTGGTTTCGTGAGAAGCATTTCAAGGTCCTGGAGTGGCCTAGCCAGTCTCCACACTTCAACCCCATAGAAAATCTTTGGAGGGAGTTGAAAGTCCGTGTTGCCCAGCGACAGCCCCAAAACACTGCTCTAGAGGAGATCTGCATGGAGGAATGGGCCAAACTACCAGCAACAGTGTGTGAAAACCTTGTGGAGACTTGCAGAAAACATTTGACCTCTTATTGCCAACAAAGGGTATATAACAAAGTACTGAGATGAACTTTTGTTATTGACCAAACACTTATTTTACACCATTTGCAAATAAAAAATATGTAAAAATCAGACAATGTGATTTTCTGGATTTTTGTTTCTCATTTTGTCTCTCATAGTTGAAGTGTACCTATGATGATTTTACATGCCTCTTTGATCTTTTTAAGTGGGACAACTTGCACAATTGGTGGTTGACTAAATACTTTTTTGCCCCACTGTATGTTGCATTTGTTAAAATATAAGTGTTTTTATTGTACTGTATATTAAAACTATTGCAGTGTTGCCTCTCCACACATCTGAATTGTAATTTGGCCTGGTGGCATCACCTGCTTTTCTCCATGGAGATAAATGTTTAACACCATACTGTGGAACATTCTAGACAAAGAGATAACATGATGCACATTTACACACGTGGTTGGGATAATCTATCTTTTTTTTAATTTTGTTTAACAAACAGCCCATCCCTACAGGAAACACTGATGTCAGCAAGTACTGAAAAAAAACCCAAAAAAAACATGATCTATTATCTAGTCCAGGGGTCGCAACCTGCAGCTCCAGAGCCGCATGTGGCTCTTTCATCCTTATACTGTGGCTCCTTGTGGCTTGGGAAAATAAATGATAAGTATTTAACTGAAATGTATTTTATTTGTGTTAGTTCTTTTTTTTAAATTGTAGTAATAGCAGAGATCATTGTGATCTTGAAATATTTAAATAAAATTTATTATTTTTTGTCACTCAAAATAAGCGTCACACTCTCAGAAGCCGGTGTACCTGCCAAAACAAAACAAACACTGCTCATGCCTCATAGACGACAGTCCTGCATAAAGATGAAAGTGACTTCGTATAGCCCTGATTTGCAGACGCTGCGCACAGACGTTCACGAGCAGATGTCTGTAGCACTTTATGGATTTCATAAGCAACACACTATAGTTGTTTATACAAAGCTTAAAGGTTAAAAAAAACAAACAATATATACAGTGTTATCTTCATCTTAGATGTTAAAAAGTATTTGCGGCTCCCAGTCTTTTTTGTTTTTTCTCGTGGAAACCAGGTCCAAATGTCTGTTTCGGTGTTAAAGGTTGCCAACCCCTGATCTAGTCTGTACTTTAAAACCACATACCATAACCCCATAAGCTTTTATCCAGGCTTAGGACTTGTGCTAATTGAACAATATAAGTTTAATTTTAATTAAATAAATAAGAATGCACTAACAGCATACCCTAAATCTTTCTTTCACTAAATTGCATATTGATACATTTTACTAGAATTGTAAAAACATTCACAATTAAGATAAAAAATATCAAATCAATCTGAGCTCAACTTGTTCTCCGTTCCACCCACACAACTGCACCAGAAAAAGTTATAAGGCTGCAGGCAAGAAGAAGGAAGACTGGTACAGCATAACTAATGAACTGATAATTGGCCATCATGCTACATATCATCAAGCACACAAGACAAAAGCAGAATTATTTAGCTTGTCTGGTCAGGAAGAGAAACCACTGGCTTAAATGTTTAATCGCTTAGATCACATTATTTTAATGCTGTGTTGGGAAATTTAGTCAAGATTACATGATTTCAGACAGTGTTTAAAATTATGTCAATCGTGTTCTGAAATGCATGTGATTCTTGCACTAGTTCCGAAGTTCATATTTCACTCGTTGCTTTCAATTGTTAATAACTTTTCTTGTGGATAATACGCCACCTGCTGGTCAGCATAAAGATTCTATTGCTTGGCCTAGAATGATAAGTGTAATGCCATACTGTGCAACATTTTAGTCAATGCGAGGATATCTTGATGAGGACCAGCAGGTGGCAAAAAAATGTAACCATAGTTAACAATGAGTACGTCTTATTAACAGCAATATGTACAGGTAACAACAGTATGAATAGAGAAATGTTTGAACAAAATTGGCTGGTCTGAGTGGTTGTTGGTGTGAGAGGGCTTTCAAACAGTGTTGGAAACAGCAGACATGTGGCTGGTTATAGTGACAGCTGATTCAGGTAATATTTGACTGTCTCCGTCTCGGGTCTAAGAAAATAACAGGACAATTTGGAGAGAAGTGTGTGTCTGTCTGCGGAGTGTGTCCCTATTGTGCAGCTGTGTGCGCTTGTGTGTTTGTGTGTGCACTTTTTCAATCCCACTGACCTGAAAAGCTCCGTTAATGCAGGATCCACAGGCACTGAGCAGGAGAGAAGGAGAGAAAGAGAGAGAGACACGTATTATGCAACAGGACTGGCTGCAGCCTGGTACAGTATATTTCTGCGGATAAGACAGAACACCTTTTACAATGGGGTGCCACATGATTCACTGCAATGTAAATTACCAGCAACGCAGGGGTCATTTCATCAAATATAATGACAGTAAATGCACAATTTCAAATGATAAGGCAGTGGTTGCAAAACCCAGGTGCAGCATGCTGAAATAGGGCGCAAAAATAATCATTTGAGTGTTAAAAAACAAACTTTTGATCATGAGCTAAATCAGATGCAGTATCGAAGCCTTTCTTTTATCCAGGTTGGGAACTGGCACTTGAGTATACTGGCTTGTCAAAACCATCAACAAAAAAACGCAAATTACTAAATCAAATCTGGAAAAAAATTATATTTAAAAGAAATTAAGAACAAATAACAAAACTGGCCAGTATTAAACACAATCTAATACAGTTGAAACATGGGTCTGAACAGACGGTGAAAAAAGGAGTGTTTTTGTATTTGCACAATGTACATATAGTATAAAATAATTACATTACAAACAGTGAGCCTGCAGGGCCATTTTAAGTATGTTAACATTAGGAATAATAAGAGAGAAAAACAAAAGAGTAATTAGCAAATTGGCTGTTAAGTTATTTTGTTATGCAGTTGTAGGTGCCATTGCAGTATTTAAAAGTATGTTGTTTTGAACTGAATGGTCCTTTTCATCACTCTGAAACCTATGGATATAGACGTCTATAACACACTGCAATCTGTATATTTTTTTCAAATATCGTCCAACCATTTCTGACATTGAGTTTTATAAATTGGATGATACCATTATGTGGTAGTGAAAATACTTTATTTCTGAATGTGTGTCATAAGTCTGAGAGCTATAGTTCAATGCACTGTGGCTGCTGTTGGTTTTCTCTCTCATTGTAGCCCAGATTTCATTTAGTGTGAGCTCTGTGATTGTGTGAGAGAAGCCAAGTGAAGTGTGACTGTGGATTTGTGCAGCCGTGTGTGCTCAGTCTTCTATATACGTGTAATAGTAGGGTATGTGTGTGTATAAGTGTGTATAAGTGTGCAGGGGGAGTGAAGGTCACCCTGGCTGTGAGCTGTGTGCTGGCTGCATTCGTGTGGATACCTTTTGAGCGTGTGCGATGGCGCTTATCGTCTGCATCCACCTCCATCTGCAGAGAAGCCACAAACAAGCTGTTAAACACCCAGCTCACAGCGTGCCCAAATGAGCTTTCATTTAGATGCATGTTCTCTCAGGTTCACGGGACTCCTGGCCTTTGTCAAACAATGCAATTTACACCTGATGTTCGCAACACTTAAATCTTCTCAGATGAGCGTAACTGACAGTCTGAGTGGCAGCATCTGAGTATATGATTAAAGCAGTGTAAAAATGACTTTCTCTTTGTTCTAAATAAAGATGATGCCACAAATAATCATGTAATGAGTCTTTTAAGATGAAAGGAGTGTTTTTCGGTATCAAAGGTTGCCATTTACTGAGATTTGATATCGCTGTAAAGTCTTATTGTTTCATACTTTAACACTCCTATTTGTCTGAGCTTAATGTATAGACATAATTTACTTGTCTGGTGAATCCAGTCTGGTCACCACTCCCTTCCCAAACTCAGACAGAGCTGCGAAATCAGGTTCATTTATTTCAGTGACGTATAGGAAACAGACTCATTGGTCAAACTCATTAGTATTGAATTGGTCTATTTAAGCTGAGCTCGACATTTTATGAATTCTATATGAAATTATTTTGTTAATAGATTTGTGTTTTTATTTTTTAGCATTAATCTGTTTATAAATGTGCTCTAGAAATAAACTTGACCCTGACCTTGACCTATCATTAAGAACAAAAACAAACTTCCCTAACCTCAGATTAACATTTTTTTTCTTTCTTCTTTTTTATTTTACCACATGCAAACCCTACATTTCTCTGTTTAGCAAATTTCTCAGTCCATCGTCCCAATCTGAACTGTAAATAAGAGGACGGCCCAGACTACATGTTTTTGTAAAGTATATAAAAAGTGTGTAGTCTTGGCTGATCAGGCAAGTAATTTAATTCAGAACTAAAAGATCACCAGCCCAGGCAGATTTCTATAAAGCATTTTTCACCCTTAATTTATAGTGAATCAATCTGTAGAAAAGAAATTTAATAATTTTTATCATTAAAGTATACATTTCTTTGCTGTTAATGTGCTTAATTTACTCAAGAAGTGGGAGTCAGTGTGAACAATGCTGCAGCTAAAACAAAGAATTTTGTGCCAAATGTAAAAACTTTTGAAATTCATAAAAATACATGAATGTACTCCCACACTGTAGTTTGATTGACACATGCTTTCTGGGCATGCATTTCAAACACACACACCACCACACAACATTGCAGATAAAGAAATTAAAATAGAAAATCTATCTATCAAAACCATACAATATTTAATTGAAAGGAATGTAATTATCAAGAGTATGTTATTTCTGTCAGATGTTTCTGCATACAAACACCTACACAATCTTCTAATCCCGATCAGTCTCTCCCTTCCATGCTAATAAGATTTATATGTTATCCTCGCCTTCCATCATTTTATTTTTCTCCCGTTGAAACATTTATGGGCCTTCATAAAGAAACACACCATTAGGACTGAGGGCCTCTACAGTACAGTAAGTGTGGCGTTAATAAATCATGTTTAATAAAAAGAGACAACCAAACAGGCCCGTGCCGCGTCAGAGTCCAGTGGACATGAATATTTAGGGACATCCACAAATAACACAGTGACATTCAACGCATTCAAAGCCTTTAACAATTTATGACACACAAGTACAGGCGAAAACTCCTTTAGATACACCACAAATCAGGGGGCTACATTAATCTGGTTATTTTCTTCCAAATTTGAAAAAAATTAAATATATGCAAAAGGTAATAGAAATTGTTTAAATGTTATTTATTTCTTTTGATTCTGCGAACTATAATGCCTTATACTTGTATTGCACATTATAGGTTGTCAAAGAGCTAAACTACAGTCATTTGTATGTTATTTCTGTAGCCACAGCTGCCCTGGGACCTGACCAACACTCACATACACACCACATTCATACTTGGCAAGGTGGGCAAGTGTCCTGCTCACAGACACAACAATAGTATGCATTGGTTGGAATAAGAAATGAACCACCGACCTTCAGACTGGTGGATGAGCACTCTAAACACTAAGTCGCTGTCGCCTCAATAAATCCTTACAATAATATATGTTACTTTACCGGTCTCATTGTGTTACATACACCCCACTACATTTAAACATGATGCCCTTAATATAACCTGTCAGCAAAGAGGTGGAAGCATCTTCTCCAGAATGTTGTTGTCAAATTTAGTTGAAATGCTGTTCCGCTGTACTGAGTCATAGCATTTGCTTTTAATTATGGACAAACAGAATCCTCTACAATCACTTCTTCTTACTATCAAAGTAGAAACACACTGGACTTATTCAAAAAACAAAACAAATAAACTAACTCTGATACAAACTTGACCAAAACATCATAACATAACTCTTGTAACACATCTGCACTAATGACGTCAATAACCAGAACTACAGCCTCCTCCCCAGCAGCAGCAGCAGCTTCTCTCTGCTCTCACAGATCCTCGTCAGTGTCAGGTCAGGGAAACAGTGTGCCACACCATATGTTGGAGAGCTCTTCATATTGGCGGTGTTTTTTCCTATCATCCTAATGCACCTCCTGGGAAAATGTCAGCGCTATAATGAAGGTGAGCCTGCTTACAGCGGATTAGGAGGAAGCCCACTCCTCCTCTGTCTGTGTCAATTAGAGCTCAGATCAATGGCGACATGGGCCCAGGTGAATAACACATGCACACGTTCACATAGGCTGTATATGTAAAGCACCTGACTCATTCTATAGTACTGAAATGGTCATTCACAACTGCACTGATGAATCTATGACATATGTGTACAGGAAAACAGTTCTAATAAACAGTTAAGTGGAAACAAAAAGGATAACAAAAGCGATGGTGTTTTTTGGCCGTCATGATTTAATGGTCCTTAATTTAAAGAGGGGCTATTAGGCCTTCTACATACGGTAAGATTCTATCCAATGCTCAGCCCACAAGCTGCTTGTCATTCTTCCACATGACATGACAATTAATAAAAAACAGTATGCCGTTTCATTAGCAGGATGTACATGGGTGAGTCACTTAGTGTGGAGAAGGGAGGGGAGACTCAGAGCATCAAAAATGAAAGTGAAACATATAAAACAATACATTAATATGTTGTTTTCAGCAAATATAGCATTTTCAAAACAATAAAAGGTAACATGGTGATCTAAATATGTTATGTGTCGGCAGTTAATAGAAGTGAAATACCACCTCTTTAATGCAGCTGTCAGCTCAAACACATAGACTCTTTCCCATCCACATCTCCCATTGGTTAGTCTTAGTTAGGTGTGAATACCGTAAGTAAGTTTCTGTAAGTGAGTGAGTTGGATTTAACCAGTGCAGGATGATCTTTAAGAAAAACATGACATTTACATTTATATTTGCATGCATTTTGAAAAGATCTGATCTGGCTCCAAAAAAAAAGTGGTATTAATTTGTTTATATCGCTCACCCCTTCTGTGAATACACATGCTATTTTGATATTAACTAGTTCTTCAAAAAAATTTGTGTGTTGTTGAGGGGAACAAACACTATCCCTCATGTAAAAAAAAAGGGTCTTTCGCTCCCTCTCTCTCTTTCCATCCTCCCACCATCCAAAGGCATCCCTGTGAGAAACTGGCCATTGTCCAACGTTTTCCACCTAAGGCCCAATGTTACTGGAATTGCCTGGGAAAGACAGATGGACAACAGCACTTTTTACTTTGCAGTCCTCACACTCAACTCAAATAAAAGTTCAAAATGATATGTTGTGAGCGGGTAAATTGGCACATGTTTCATTTTTAATAAAACCAAAAGCAGGTAGTAAGCTATGTTATTATGGGAAAAATATTGACATGACAAGAAAATAGGTAAACCAACAAGTGTTATTATTAGTTTGTTTTTACTTCAAAACAGGACATGCCTTTAGACACTGACAAATAACAAGCTAAGGCTCCACAAGGCTTTTGGCGGTTTGATGGTGAAAAATGCGTATATTATTCCGAATGAGGGATGATAAGAAAAGCTGTGATTATTGTAATGTGCACAAGGCCTCTGTATACGCTATGTGTTTATCACTGTAATACTGTTGATGGGGGAAGGGGCTGCTCAGACATCTGTCACCACGACTCCTGTTGTTATCACTTTCCTTTGTTTTCACCTTGAAGTTTTTTTTTTTCTTATTTTGGAGAATGCATTTTAAGCATATGGCTCGTAGCCCCGCCCTCTCTCCCACTCTCACATCACAATGATATTCTGTACAGCTGAGCAGCAGGGAGCCTCCGTGAGCGGCGCTGGCTGGCATTATCAAATTTCCCTGCAAACAGGTATTTACACCATACATCATCTCATGACAGTAAACATGTGTGCCAAAACCGATGCTAAGTGTGTCGGAATTAGTGTGAAGGGCGGCCGAGATAGCGTCTGAGTGGGCACAGGGAGGAGAAGAGAGAGAAAGGGGTGAAAGAGAGCAAGAGGAAAATCTGGTGAGGGATTCATAACTAGTATTGAAAATGGCTTTAGTAGATGACAGCAAGCCCGTGCAAGGTCCGCTCAGGCGTGAAAAGCTGTGATGTGAATTCAATATGACGATTTATCAGCCCGTCCAGTAATGCCACGCTGCTGCTACACTCAAGAGTTAAATTTAAGCAGAGCTCTGATTGCAACCAAAGTGACAGCTACATAATTATATCCAACATATTAATTCAAACATGATAGATGTATTATTTTTTGGAGCTGTATGTAAAATGTTTCAGCATTGGGGAATAAATTAGCAGTAAGCATTCCCACAGTACTGTTAGAGCAGTCAGAAAAGCTAACTGTGTAAAAACCAGCCCAGTCATTTTATTTCTCAGTATATTCTTTCATAAGCAGAAAAATCTGCAAATGAAAATGTGTAAAATACAGTATAGTAAATGAATGCAGAATAGATGTTGGCCAAAATGAAGTAAAGTGCTGCATTTAGGAATATTGTAGTTCAAATAAAGTCATATAGCATTGACATTGTGACATCCTTTTCGCCTTCACTACAACTACAGTTCAGTCATTTTTTTCAGTGCTTTTGTATGAAATAATGTGTTTATGCCAAGTTGAAAAGATGTAACTGTACCTGATGTGATTTGGGTTGAGACAGTTCTTTGGTCCAGACCTCTGCTCCCACAGTGGCGATCAGCTGCAGAAGAGAGGCTCACCACGCTTCCTCCAAACTCATTTTCTACACAGAAGGAGAGAAGACACAGAGCATGCATCATTAAAATCATTTCCCCAACAATCACATCCACATACAGCCCCGACAGGATCAGAAATCTGCTCTGCTCCTTTAACTCAGCCTCATGAATAGTCATATAGCATCAGCTATGCGGCACACGCCAAGCCCGCACTGATTTCCAACATAACGACGGGTGCGTGTCGTGTGCGATAGGCTTGGCAACATGGGGTAATTAGCTAGATCTATCATCTTCTGCAGGAAGTGGGGACAAATATAGCTAATGATCCATGCTGCCTCCATGATTTCTCTCCTCCAGTCTCCATCCTTCGCTAAGCCAGAGGAGGAGAGGGAAGGGAGGGAGGGGGCAGGAACACAAGAGCTAACAACGTCCCGCACCAAAACAGTCCAATAATGTGACTGGTAATATAACAATGGAGTGAGAATGAGAGCGTTACACCCTTGCTGTGTCAGAACTTCGGCTGCTGCTAATTGAGAGAATGTATGGAGAAGCACAGATGAGGTGTTGATGGTGCAGAGGGACCATCACACAGACTGAGGGCCCCCACAGGGAGCCTAGCAGACGCCCATAACACATCTACACGCACATAGACACACTAGCACATTCACAGGCCAGCTCAAAGCAGCTTAAATCAAAACAATAGTTGGTCCCTGAGGACTGACACCATCGGCGCACAGGCAGTGCTCAAAGCCTGGTGCGTTATGTAAAAACACTACTGCGGTTATGTGTAAGCGGACTTTACTTTGAACCAGCAGGAGGGCTTTCTCTGCTCTTCAAGACAGAACCTTTATTGTCCACTTACTTTGTATTATGAATAATAGGCATGATCGAGACGGAAACAGAGTGCACGTGTTGTAGGTGATTGTTTATGCAATGGAAAAGGATATTTACATGAAACCTCAAAGGCAGACCGTGGACTGCTCAAATATTTGTTTTGGAGAAATTCCAGAAGTTTGATTCTTTGTGGTGCAATTGTACTAATACTACACAACTAATGCACACAACTGAATCACAATCACAACTCAATCGCTGGCGTTTTTCACATCGCAAAGACCACAATTATTTAGGTGGAGCATGTCCTGCAGCAACAAAATATTCATTTTTTTCTATGGGAAAAAAAGCTTACCTTGCAGACCTCTACAAACATGTTATGAAATGTATCAGACACTTGCATTCGATTCATATTTAATTACGTGTGTTTTTGATATGTGCCCTGTGAACTGAACGCTGATAATAAATTGTAAATCTAATAATCACTATCATAGAAAAATGCATGATACAGAAATTTGTTAAGTCTGTAGTAATTGTGTATCATTACATACTATACTACTAAATGATGATTATTATGTTATATTTTTGTCAAATTTCTTTTTAATATAAATTTTGCATTTAACAATAATGTAATAGTGAAAAGCAATGAATTGTGCAGCCTAATAAGTAATATAAATAATGCCTAGTCTAAAGTTCCCTATGGACACACATACAGAGCTCTAGCAGGCCTGGTCATTATAATCAGGGTGTAAGTGATGGCTCTGTCCTCTGATCAAGGTCTTTATGTGATGGCTGATGACAAATCACAGCTCCCTGACTCTTCACCAGGACACAGCCCACATTCTCCCGGACGGCCAGCCAGTCTCCCAAGTCTGTGTGTGCAACGGAGGGACCTGAGTAAAGCGCTCTGCCAACTATTGTGACAAAAGGTGGGTTTGCACATTAGAGCAGTACAATGGGACAACTGTGCTTCAGCTAAAAGTCTGTCCAATGGTGTAAAGACAGCACCATGGACAGCGGCTGTGACCATGGAAAACCTGGCATGAGAGAAATATCCATACAAGAAAAAAATCTTAGCATACAAAGATCTTTTAATAACAAACCTGTGTGTTTGTTAGAATGCTACAACTCCTTTTATGAATCACAAGTTAATACAACAAAAAGATACATAGAAAATCATACTGTATTTTTCTCATACTTTGTGCATATTTATTTTGTTTAGTTGCAACTGTATCTAAAGAGAAATCCTGTACTAGGGCTGATTGATTTGGGAAAGAATTTCCTGATATGCAACTGTAATTAGATTTGCCATTTATGTTTTAACAATTTGCCATTTATGTTTTAACAATATGTTTTAACAATTTGCCATTTATGTTTTAACAATAGTATTCTGTTCGAAGTTCACATTTTAAGAGCATCCAGAAGAATTGACAAAAACACTGAAATATTAATTGACAAACTAATACAAGAGTCACATTTCAGAACATATTTGTACAGATCTAAACTACAGGGATAGGGATTTTTGTGCAGAATAAGTCTGGAGATTTTTTGTGTAAGAAATTATGGTACTTCAAAAATTGCCGCCTTTGCGATTTGCTATTTGCATCCATTTGAATTGTGTTTTTGATATGATTGGGATTAACTTTGCGGCCTTATTCTGTAGCATAATAATCACTTATAAAGACCCAACTGTAAATGGATTAAAACTGCTCTAATGGTGCGTTTCATATTTCATGACCTCCCAAACCCCCTGTCTGCCTGTAGAGAAAATGTACTTTGTGAAAACATGCTAAATCCATACATCCACTACTGTCTGAGGCGTTGCATAGTAACCAGATGTGTGGAGACCAGGTTGCCTGGGCACACATCCACAGACGCTCCAAGCCCTTATACAATCATACACAATATCTATGTACATGCACTGCATCTATTCTTATCTCTCCTTTTGATACAAGACACATATGTCCAATGAGCAGATTTCCCTCAGCCAGCAGCCTACAAGTGTGTGTGTCTATTCCCTGTTGAATACAAAGGGGCAATGGCTGGCCTTTCTTATGCTCTCTATCTATCAAAGCCAAGGTACAGACTGTAAATAGCCTGGGCAGGCTGCTGCTGCTGCTGTGCAATATACAACTTTGATGAAACGGGTATTGTATGGTTATGTGCAGTGCAATATGGACGAGGCCTGTGAAGTCTGACAGGCGTTTTAACACAAGCTCGTCATATAGAAACACATGTGGCACATGGGGACACGAGGCCAGTGCAAATAAGCACATTTTACATGAGACACACATGTCTTATTCATACAAGTCTTCACACAGCAGCCTCCTCTGGGCACTCACAGGGCTGGGGCTGCCTGACCTACATTCTGCAGATATGTACAGCAGAGGAGATGAAATCTCTGTGCTGCCGCCACTCGTTCCTACATATCCTGTTGTCTTCAGAGCCTTTCACTGCCTCCTGGACACACACAGGGCAACTGGACTAGCATTTCTCTGAATATTCTCATACTGTCTATGTGTATCAATTTTTACACTACACTGTTTACTGAGTCTTATTTTGCAATGTCAACGATAGTATTTACTGTTACATCAAAAGGATATTATTAAATATATAACTGAGCTGCAAAGGTTGTTATAAAATGCTATGGTCTGATATGCTCTTAGATTCATGCCGCTCCAATTCATGGATACAGAAGCAGCTACTTTGTTTTAGACCCATTTAGACTTTAATTGAGTAAGGGTAAGCCTTATCCACTTAACACAACTATTTCAGCACATGGGGGACAGAGAACTTTGGTCAAGCTGACCATGTTACTATTCTATATTTTAACAGTACCAGTAAATGGATAATGAAACAAAAACAAAACATTTTGATCATTTAGAACAGTGACTAAACAACCTGGTCACTGTCCACAAAGCTTCAAAGAATTTAGTATTTTTCTTTTCTCTTCCTATGCAAAACCTTAGTGGACAGAGTTTTTGAGTACAAACTAATTGGAAAATAATTAGGTATTTCTCTGTGTAACATTTTTCTGTGATCAAAAGCAGACTTCACTAGTGAGTTTTGAAGATTAAAAAAGAACAAACTCCAAAGACCAAAACAATGTGCTGAAAATATGGCACTGTAGATATGGCATTTGGCTAAAAGCTAAACCTCCTTTAAAACCACAGTCATCATTCAGGGAGTTGCCTCGTCTATAAAAGGAGAGAGTGGGAGAAATAACATGGCGCGAACTACTGCCGCAATTACCCACAGTGGGGTAATCACAAGCACAATGCACTCTGGGTAGGCTGGCTGGGAGAGAGGGAGGAATACTCAGGTGAGGAGAAGCCAGACAAGCAATCAGCCCAGCAGGAAGACGGTGAGCGAGCGCCGAGCAAAGGGCCATTCCTTTAATTTCCAAGGGAGAGCCGGGGCCTTAATTACTTGATGAGTCTCTTTGTCTCTCCTTTTCTTCTGCGGTATGTGTGTAACGTGTATATGTGGTCCATTATCAGACTGGGAAGAGTCCAATCAGCACAGATAGCAGGAGCAGAGAGCAACATTGTGGTGAAGGAGGGAGGGATGGAGGGATAGGAGGGAGGGCAGAGTATGGGAGAGGAGGCAGAGGTGATTTACGGTGGTAGAAGCCTTAACACCATCTCTCCAGCCCGCCAGCTATAGAGCACCAAGGTCGGGGAGGCGAGACGGGCAACCACCTAAAAGAAATGCAGACACAAACAGGGCTGCACCACTCGCACACCAAGAGCAATGACAAAATCTGGAGCAACTTTTAAACTTGATAGATACTTCAAGGTTAAATCAGGCCAGCTAGAACTAGTCGGAAGATCAATGTTAAGTGTTATACAAAGCAACCGTCCATTAAGATTTTGTTAAAGAAGACATATTATGCTTTTGCCTGTGATAATCTATAACATAGATCAATATTTGAACCCTACATCACTCAGAATGCCATGACAACAAAGGGCCGCACTGCCGGACCATGTTGCCAGCTTCCCTCTTTAAAGCGGAGGAGTAGAAATCTGTGTGGGGCGGGGACATGACATAGGTGCAGACTAGAGGTGGGCAAAATATCAAAATAATGCGAATGTTCTTTTGAATGATATGTACAATTTCGATATCGCTTGTAATAAAAAAAAAATGCTGCAAAAATGTGTATGGTAAACTTTCAAACAGGCTATAAACGGATATTCATGCATTTTTGTGGGTAACTGTATAGTACTTTCATTTAAATAAGTCTCCTTTAAAGTAGGGGCATTATAGATATGTAGCTATCTCCATCCACAATAGAATTCTTAACCTGCTTATGAGTGAAACAAATATCTACACAAGTTTCTATTTACGCACATTTGACAATTTTTCTAGTAATTTCAGCCATTTGCAAAGGGAATTGATACCCGGCTTGTGGCCATTTGCTAGCTTAAGCTCAACTCTTTTTTTTTTTTTTCCCAGAGAATGTGCATGTTCAGCTCTAAAGATAACATGGAAGTCTTTTAACACATCAGATGGTGGTTTGAACCTTTCACCAGCAGAACACAATGACGAGCGTTCATCTAGCCTGTATAGTGTTATTAGCAAATAATCAAATATTGGTATGTGGTTTCTTTTTAAATCCAGAACAGTCCTAATAATGAAATATGGACCAGATATGGTGTATACCATGCTGTATATTAGACCTTTTTTTTTCCAATTTCAATTTAACTTGAATGAATCAGAAGACGAAAAAATATATAGTAACATTTTCACATCTATAAATAGCGCTGCCATTTCCCAAGAAATCTCCATGAAGAACAAAGCTATTACCATTGTATTATTGGTTGGATGATTGGATCCCTATGTCTGAAAAGGTCTGTACATGATATAGGAGCAATATTTGTGTGTGCGCTTCGGTACAGTGTGTGTCTGATTGCAGCCAGGTCTCAAAGCACTGATGAGCTCTATTGTTCTCTGTTCCCCTACCCACACCATACACCCCCCCTCCCCCACCTCACCCTCCCGCCCGGGTACCTCTGTCGCCCAGAATACCAAATGATGCAGTCTGTAGATAGATCGGGCTGTCTGTCATGTGACCCTATATGTCCTGAGGCTTTACCCTGGGATGACAGCAGGCACGATCCACACACATGCATACACACACACATACCCCCGGCTTGGCGTGGCGCTTCTGCACTGACAAATTCACATTCATTGGGGAGGCATGTGCGCACACTTGGGCAAGCTAATGGGCATGCACACACAGCATCACTGCAGGGGAGGGAACCAGAAGAAGAGAGAGACAGAGATAGAGAGAGAGAGAGAGAGAGAGAGAGAGCGAGCGAGAGAGAGAGAGAGAGAGAGATAACACCACTGTACACACGCATGCTGTCGCTCGATTTTCCCTCCTCGGTCATACGCACAGTCCTGCAGGCGAAATGAAAAACACTGAATATCCCCCAATTTCATCCATCTGCGCCGCACACACACACATACACACACACACACACACACACACACACACTACACACGCACACATGCTTGCAGACACACATGGTGTCCTGTGGGAAGGCACCCCACCCCTGCTTTCTCACACAAACACATTCGTCACTGACAGGGCTGTACACAGGCACTGGGTATCCTGTGGCACCAAAAATAGACGCCTAATAGAATGTGATAGAAATGGTCTCCCCCTTCCCTTCGCTCAAACGGGACGTACGACATCACCGTCGTGGCAAAGACATGGGACAACACAAGACTGAATTTGTTTCCATTTGAATGAATCATACTGTAATTCAAAATAGCTCCCCTGAAAAGGCAGAAAGCATTCCCGAGAGGTACGAGCTGCCAAAACAGTCCACTACTGGCCGGCTGTCGCCAAATGTTCAAAAGAAGCTCAGTTCTCCTGCACAATTCTACAATCACCAACAGCACAAGCACTGGATCATTTGACTAATAAGTGGTGTGCTGTTCTGTAAACTCATAGACTAAAAACACAGATGTCAAACAAACCAGCAAAAGATGTCCCCACAATATGAATAAATTGAGATTTGATTTTTTTAAACCACAGTTTCCAAAATACAAAATTGGCAATTTAAATCATTGCAATTTTCTTTGACCACTAAAATTTTCCAACAAACTATGAAACTACTTACAAATATTTTTGTACAACACAGAAACTACCGCAGAGACACTCCAATCAGCACAGCCATGGACACACACAAACAAAAAAAAAACAACTTTAGAATATCTGGGCAAAACCTTTTCGTAAAAACAAAAGAGAAGAAAAACCTCTTCAAGTCAGAAAGTATGTAAACATATTTTTACATGTTCTGCTTTAAGATAATGTAGAGTAACAATGGCTCAATTATCAGCGTCAATCCCTGAACTATATTTACACAATCTCTGCCATTGTTTTGGATCTTTAAACTACTTTTTAACAACTTAGCTCTGGTATTACATAACGTGTACTGTAACTACACTAATGTGTAGTATATGTATGAAAAACAAGCACTGTTGTCAGCAAAATGCACAAGACAATGCACTGCAAATACACAGCTAGTTTCACCAATGTCTATGAATGTTTACAACACCTTGATACAATTCCATTTTGATTTTCGGTTAAATAGCTGCACTATTTTTGAGTTAAATAGCTGCACTAAATATAATATGCATGACTATAGTATGTGTATTTAATTTCATTCAGCATTTATTTCACACACATCAAGCTGATTTTGTGAACCTGATGTTTCTAGTTGCTGGAGTGTTTATTTTTTGTCTTAGCTTTGCCAGTGCATTCTTCATTCTCACCCTTACTTCTCTTAACACCTGTTGTAAAATATGTATCTGTGCATTTCTGGATCCTTGTCAGAAAACTTGTTATGTTGATATCACACTGTGCATTGCAGCTACATCAGGGTGACAGCTTGAGAAAAGGTGGGATGTTTTTATGCAAATTGCTGCAAGAATGAAGATCGGTCTCATCGGAGAGGAATAATCGAGACAACGTGGGTTTGCGCTGTATATCGTTGGATAGGTGCTCTGTTAGCAGCTTTAGCATGTGTGCTATAAGAGCACGGGTGCCACTTCATGCATCCATATGCGAGAAAGGGCTCAGGTGGATTGCGAGCTCGGCAGATGGACATTTGGAGCAGATTTACACCCTGCAGCAAAAACACACACAAACAACACACACACACACAGTCACACTCCCACATACGGCCGTAACTTTAGCCTTGCGTAACTCGAACTGCGAATCAACCATAAAAACATCTTCAGCACCTCGAGTCACATATCGATGCACAGATCCAATATTTCAACTGTCCAAACATGGCGTAAGTCAAAACGGCCATAATCTTCTAGGATTTCGGCTCTGTCCTGAAAATACCTCAAGACGTTTTATTCAGCTGGGCACACACTTTTCTCTCGCCTCTGGGCATCAGCATCAGTGTGCACATGTTTGAGCGGGTTCAGAAATGACATGTTATTAATGCAAAACCATCACAATACACTATACTATACATAGTTTTTGTTATAAAGGTGGAATTTTCATATAATTATTTGTGTACCTTTCATTCAGTGCTTTAATGATACCTGGTTTACAAGACCCATACCTGGGCTTTTGTTTTTGTTTTGTTTTTATGCTATATTAATCATTATCTAGAACACATCATTTATTTGTGTAGTGCAATCCAATGAACTTCATACAAGGCAGTCTTAGGATGCAACAAGCATAAAACATTTTAACAAAAGAACCATTTTAAAGGACAAATGATGCATTATTTACTCTGTTAGTGAACTTTGGAATTTAATTTTATGTTTAGAAAATACACATTATTTTGCATTAGTTGCACTCCTACTTGGGTTGGTGTCAGCACGCTATCTACTGGCAGCAGTGGAAAAAAAAACACAGACAAAAACAAAAACTAGCCATTTCAACATCACGGCCAGTACGCTAATATAAGCATGCAGTTGTAATGAGTGTTATTTGACAGCAGAAGTGCTCTAAACGAGTCAGGTGATGATTTACGGACTTAAAAATAGCACAGGAGACCTCCGGATTTTTACCTGTGATGTAACAATCAGGGAAAATGGAAACAGAGTACCCAACCACAACGCAGACAACTTCAAATCGCTAATCAGTGTCACAAATCAAACAAAGAAAGGATCAAAAATTATTATGAACAAGCTCTTTTGTTAACTTTGTACTACTGGCATTTGTCTATAAATACACATCTACAAACAACGCATTAAAGCCGTGCATGTGTGCCACTGTTTGTTGTAGCTATGTTCTCCCATCCGGTCCAGAGAGTGGGCAAGTGGGGGAGCACAGATAAGGCTTTGGGTGGTGGGTGTGGAGGGTGGTGGTGTGTTGACGGAGGCTGTGTGGAGCGGCTCTGTCCCCCCGGAGCCTCTTCTGCCAGCCCAGTGCCACAGATCAACAGTCAGCCAGCCAGCCGTGCACTGACCCCATCCTGTTCCCTCTCTCTCTCCCTCTATTTCCGCTCTCCTCTGCCTCTCTTTCCCCGGGAGCTAGAGGCATTTGTTGTCCCCATGTCTCCTTCCTGAGCCAAAATCTTGTCCTGCTCCTAACAGTGCATGTCTGTCTGGCAGCCTCTCTGACTGCCTGTCTCGCGTCCAGCCGATCGCTCGCTCTAGTTTCCCTCCCTCTATTTTTCTCCCCTCTATGTTTCCTCTTTCCGTGAGTGTGTCTGCTGTTGTGTCTGTTTGTCTGTCTGTGTGCATGGTATTGCGTGTCCATCTGCCTGTCTGCCTGCCAGCCCCTGGTTTTGGCCAGTGCCTCAGTGCCAGGCGGTCAGTCGCTTTGCCAATCTGCCACCGTCTCTGCTGTCTCTCCGTCATCTGTTTGTGTCTGTATTTGTTTGCCTGTGCGCCTATCTGATGTTTACCTGTCTGTCTTTCCATCTGTCTTTTATCTATCTCTTTATCTAAGTCTATACTGTAGCATCAGTCTGACGATTCATTATCTCAGTTTCTTTCATATTCAAGAACTTCTACCCTCTTTTTCTTAAATAGTTTAATCTATAAATAACTCAACATCTTTGCATGGGGCTTTATGGTGCTGTCCATGGTCCTGAAACCGTCCTTTCATTGTTTCTTGTGGCTAAAGTCTTTATTTGAATAAACTCTTTCACCTTGCTCAGGATTGAGCACACTTAACAGGACCATTGTCTAATATTCCTGCAGCTCTGTGAGAATGTTGCACAGTTTCAGAGGCTCCTCTCTTGGCAGACAATGTCTTTCATTCACTGTCTTTCTAAACAAGACGCCCAAAGCTCCTGTCTTCAGACGCTTAGTCATCAGGCCAACTTCCTGCTAATACTCTTCCTGTCTCATTCACAGCTAGCTCTTTGAGGCTATAGCAGCTGAACTGAACAGGGCTCTCTCCTCTGCCACCCCCCTCCTTCTTTCTCTCTCTCTCTCACTCTCTCTCTCCCCCATGTCCACTCCTATTCTTGTCTCACCAGGAGAGCAGGAGAGCGTTTGACTGGCTCTTCTCAACCAAAGGCTGCACTGCGTGCTTGCTCGGCAGTCAAGGACAACTCCAATAGAGGTAGAACAAAGGAAAGACGGAGAGGGAGAGGCCGATGGAGAGAAACAAGTGTGCTGTGGTGCAAGGATCTTTGAAATTATACATATTGTCAGATAATAATGGCAAGTAATTCCTTTTCCAATAGCAATGGCTTTTGCTCCCCACCACGTTCCAAGGGATGGGAGTGAGAAAGAACGTTTCAATCTGGCTTCTTTGCATATCACACTGTGGATGCCATATCCATTACATTAGACTTTGTATCTACATTAACTTCAATGCAAAGTTTTGCACACATTTGTTTTTAGCATTGGAGTTTTCATAATCCTTTTTATTTCAGCAAACACACTGTAATATTAATAATATAATATACATTTTCAACCAGTGCAGGGATCCTAGCTATTAACAATAGATATCTTCTATAGAGTCCACCGTCACAATGTATTTTTTTCATAAACATTCTCAGTGACATCCCATAAAGGCAGTCTGAACAATAAAAGTGTCTCTAGCTCTTCCCTCTCATATGTGCTTGTGTTTACAGTTCCTCCCACATAGACGCAGCGCTCACAACGAGCACAGTTAAATGTCTGTGCAGTTCCGTAGCTAATCCCTGTTGTGGATTGGCCCACTTTGAGGTTCCCAGCTTTTGGAAGGGAATACTAAACTGGGGATGAGGTGGAGGGGGGTGTTTATGCTCAGAGATGTTATCTGTGTCACTCTTTGTTTCTTCCCCCGTGTCTCTCCTCTGTACAAACATCTTTCTTATCCCTTCTTCCTCTTGCTCCATTTCTCCTCCTCTCCTCTCTCTCTATCCTTTGCCCAGATGCAGAGAAGACAGCTGTGTTGTGTAAAAGTGTGCCCAGTCAAAAACTACTGTGCCTGGCATCTGCTGCTGGCAAAATAATAACCAACCCCCACTACGGGCACAATCTCTCTTCTATTCTCTTAGTATCTCTGTGAAACAAGATGAAAGACAACTGCTGTCCTTCCTGTGAGGATAGAGTTAACCAGCTCCCCGGCTCTTCTTCCAGCAAGCTCACTAATAACCACCAATTATTGGACTGTACATCAGTGTACAAGAAAAGGATGGGGAGAAATAAAGAGCGTGTCTGTGTTAGGGGCTTGTTAGCTCAAAGGTACACCACTAGCGTACTAGCTAACTTTTTGCCCAACTAGAGTAGTCAGTATTAGGTCTCTTAAAGGGCCAATAGAGAATTGTAATGACCAGGTTATCAAATCTAGTAGTTTTAAATCTGCCATCATCATGCATAACTTTCAACAAAGACAGGGACATAATAGGCAGGTGGTTAGAAGCGGCTAATCAGACAGTGTTGTGTTCAGTGCTTTAAGGTGGAGCCCTCCAGAGAGCAGAGCCTTCGGGACAGGGAAAGGATCATCTGTCGGTGCCCAGAAGATGCACACCCAAACACAGGGCTGTGGGAGGTGCGGGACAGCACGAGGAGCCAGGCCTGTAATTAGTGCCCGAAGTTTGACGCCCACACTCCTCTTATGAGACACATCCACTCCTCCACTGCCTTCACAAACCAGGCACTTGGGCTAGCATACACATATTTATTGAGAGCATTCACACATGTCAAATCTCATGTGTGCTGGTAAAACAACCTGAAAACACCCTGCAGACCTGTAATGAGGCAAACAAAGAAGAGCGGGTGTACATTGTATGCTACAGGGCACTGGTGAGTCTAGACAATACGTGTATCATTAGTATTAAAAAAATTATACCTCTTTATAATGAACTACTAGCTGTGATCTGTACTGTAGAAGTCACAAGCATATGTTACTGCACTGATAGTCATTTTATCAGGTTAGATTTTATCACAGCTATAAAAGCAATAAAGAAGACATTTGGCAGGATGCTTTTCGGGTCCAGAAACTATTGTGCTCTGCTAATTTTCACTGTGTGTGTTTTCATTTGAATACAATGTTTACTCGGCCAAAATAAAAATATGCCAATATTTTGACTGTCGACCAGAATAGAAACAGGCTAAAACACCCCCAAAATCTCCCCTTAGCACAGTGTGGAGAAAAAAAGCTATCTGCACAGCAAAGCCTCTCCCCTGCTTCATGAGAGCAGAACACACTGGTGCCTGGCTTTTGACCACGGCAATTTTAATCAGTCTTTTTCACACTTCATTGGGAATTCATGGCCGCCTTCTCCCTTCAAACATTGTTTGGGAGAGTTATCAGCGGCAGGCAGCATATCCGGTAATTATACATGCAAGGTAACGCTGGGAGCTGGGCTGAATATTTCAGCCAAATGCATGTGCTGCTGAGAGGCACTGGAGGGTACAGCTGCTGCACTATTCTGCCTCTATGGCTGCTATAACGCCAGAATACTGTCTCACTGTTCAACACCAAAATACTGACTGCAGCGTAAAACTTAACAATCCTAATAAGATCTAGTCACCAACATAGTAAAACTTTACATTGTAGTCACTAACATACATGAGTCCCTGAAGTGATGCAGATACTAACTGTGTTAAGCATAGCAGTGGAACACTGACTAATACTAATACTAACACTACAATAAAATGAAAGTGTTGCAAAGGCGTGGTGCAACACTAGCAGAGACTCACTTGCAAAAATATACATGGTTCAGCGTGTTTGTTTACTGTGAGTAAGGGCCAGCTGTTAATAGGGCCTGAACACACATGTATACACTTTACAGGCACCAGCCCGACACAGGGCTCTGGGGAGCACAGCGGTGGAGGCATAACAGTGACTCATCCAATGGCTCACACGCACACACACATGCAGAGGCAGTGTCAGGGCGGCCTGCTGTCAGATAGCATCAGAGCACAGCCTATGGAGCTGCGCTGACAGGTGTGGCCCCCAGTCAGACACATACATACACACACACACAGCCCTGTCCAGCAGTCCTGCTCTCACTGGGAAGCTCCTGTGATAGTGCACCCAGTGGAGCCTGTGTGCTGGACAAAGACACAGATAAACTGGGAGGTGGTTTATGTCCATGTGTGCTGCTCTACAGATCATATGTGAATACAGTAGCAGTTTGTCACATCCACTGACACTGTACAATGAGCCCCTGTATGTGGCCGTATACTAGCACTGCAGCTGCTGTGAGTACGGCGCACTGAGGCATACAGCTCCACCTTCACAGATCAATACAGTAATACACAGCCTCACTAATTCACTCTATTGTGTGAAGGAGCTTTATCACACTGCCGCTACTGTCTAAGGTCTATGGGCTTCACTCTGGCATACAGGAGAAACGGCACAGCATACAAAATCTACATATCCACACAGGATTCAATCTTATGCCTTAATCATAATGAATTAGTAAATGAAGTATTGTGAATAGACATTGAAAATTGCATATTTCTAGAAGCGCATCGCAATGGCAAACAATGATTTTTGCTTTATGGTATTTAACAATCCATATGCTCCAACTTTATTTTCTTTGTGTTATGCTATGAACCTGGGCTACACATATGGGCAGTACATTCAGATGTAGATAGACCAGGATTTAAAAAAAATAGAAAAACAACTGCTTCCCTCATCCAGACAGTCCAGCCTCTAAGCTGTCAGTCCAGAAGACGCAAAACCTACCAAAAGCAGATCAAATTTTTTTAAATTTTTTTTTTATCATTCCCTTCATTTGGTTTGTAGTAGCATTCTACACACCAGATAAGCTCTCATGAATGAACATATACAGCACCGAATCCTCAACTCCTTTATTAGCTCTGTAGGGGTATATCAACATTTCAATATAGTGACATGGTAGTAGGTCTGTCATGATTATTACTTTATAGACTTATTGTTCAATATAAGAAAGCTGGAAAAAAATTGGTGGTCAGTATTTAACGTGTGTATGTTTTCTTTGCACTACTGGGAGATTTTTGGTTATTTTTTGGCAATATGATAAGATTTAAGCCGGAAAAGGTTGAATCAGTAACTTCTAAGACTCATTTCAGATGCAAACTAACGACTTAAGTGTTTCATTTTGCTGTTTAGTTATTGCAGCTTGTGTTTAGGTTTTGTTTCAGTGGCATAAATTTGTTTCAGTATTATCGTTTACTATCTACATTTACTTCAGGGATATATCATACTGCAGAATGTGTTATCGTGACAGGCCTATGTTGCAGACTATAAATGTTAAGAAAAAATTCACAGGAAAACATTGTACATTATACATTATACATTGTTTCTGATTTGGAGAAAAGAAATAATCACTTCAATGTTATGAATTGTTATTTAAATATTATTATTACATTAAAATATCCACAATTTTAACAACGTAGCATTATTTTAAATGTATTTGTTTCAATATTATTGGTATTGAAATCTATATCACATTTCACACCAAATCGTGAGGAACCCTAAGATTCCCAATTCTAATTCATTTTATCATTTTATTTCAACAACATGCTCTCAAATGCATTATTGTCGTTTCTTTAGTAAAAGCCATTACATTTTTCACGATTTTGCCTTTTCTTCAGTGCAGCAGGCAGACTGACAGGCAGCAAAGCTTAAATATTCAGGTCCAAATATCATATTGTTATTAAGCTCATGAGCTGGAGTAAGGGTTGTTTTGCCCCTGTTATGCAAGATGGAAATGAGTTGCTGTAGCCAAGCTTATTTTGGAACAGCTCACATCGGAAAACGCTGGGCCGACCAGGAAAATTAGGTCACTTACACGAACAGGGGCCTGCCTTCTTTCAGGAGACCAAAGAACTAAAACATGTAGTGTTATTTATTCAGAGCAGGGGCTACGCAGATTGGAGTAGAATGAACAAGATGCACAGCTTAACAGAAGCAAAGTCAAAGGAGTGTTTTAACAGTCACCCCGGAATGACCTGAATACATTGTGAACGGCTAAAAGTGAAAATACGCCTTTTAGTGCATCCCAATTTTTTAAACACAAAACACTAGACTCTTAACAATACATCAACTATAATGCTTGAGAAAATGTGATACAATTGGTGACAAGACAATAATAAATATGGCTCATCCCCTAAGGAGCAGGAACTAAGACGAGTTCATGTTTATTCTTTCATTTATGAATCTACTAAAAAAACACAGAAGAGCAAAATGACAATATAGGATTGAGTTGGGATATGATTAACAACTGGTTTAGAAGCAGTGAAACCATTGGCCGATAAGTTCTGTCGATATTTTGGGACAGTTTTGATTATTTTCCTCAAACTATGTAATTTAAATTTACTACAAACTCACCCACAGCCATTTTTTAGGCAGCAGGTCGACCAAAACAAAATATTGGTCTGTGCTGGAGATTTAAGGCTGTTATCTCTAAATATGATACATGGGTCACAATATGATAATATCACAATGGAATAATGGCTATACATGTGATAATCGATATATAACAGAGAATATTCTATATGTCACTGTTTTAAAGAAGCAAATACATATTCACAACTGTAATTGCTGCATTTGTTAAACCACTACAGGCACACTCCATTTATGAAATCTGTGAAGTACATCTAGTTTAATCTTAAGGCAACTGAATTATGTTAATAATACATTAATTGTGATCAAATTTTGTAACTCAAGGTTGAAAATGATCAAATAAAATATGTTCCCAATATACGCAAGTTCTATGTAAAATGGCAAAAAAAAAGAAAAACTTGTCTGAAGTGCATAGATGAGTAAAAGCAACAGAGGGACAATGGCGAGCTGAGAAGGACAGAGCAGGCAGGTGAGCGTCAAAGGCTGAGATAACAGATACAGAGGAAGGACAAACGTGAGCACGGTGTGTGAAGCCGGTGTGTGAAGCCTGTGTGTGGAACCTGGTGCGTGGAACCTGGTGTGTGAAGCCTGGAGAGGAGCTGGAGGGACGACCCAGTGCGCTGCGTCAGCTCTTTCAGGGCAGAGTTTGAGGAGGGCTCCAGGTGGCACCAGGAGATGCCCCACTTTGAGGAGCACCGTCTCACACAAAACAGAATTTGCCTGTCTACTCAGAAACAACAATAGGCCAGCAACATCAAACCACAGAGAGTCTTTAATCCAGCAGTTAATAATTGTTTTTATTTGTATCATCCTCTTTCAAATGCCATTTCTCCTAGGTTTCTATAAAAGTTTGCAGCTCAAACTATAATTAAACAATTTTACTCTATAGTAATTCATGGAAGAGAGAATGTTGCTTACAAAACAAGTGAAAAAAGTGAGTGAAAAATAAGTCAAGTTTGGATTGTTGTCTTACACAGCCCTTTCTGCGATTGAGTTTGATTTCTGGAGCTTGTCATAGCAGAGCATATAAGCACTAAGTGGTCAAAACTGAATCCAAATCATTGTTCCCAAACAAAGGCTGTGTGTTCACAAAACAGAGCTATTGATTTGCATGGTGCTTTGCTGAGAATCTGTGTGCGACTGCGTGTCAATATTTATGCATTTGTGTATGTGTTTATGTTGAAACTGTTGCCAGCGCGTTCACCATTGTGTACATATATGCCAGGCTGCAACGTTAGCGTGGCATGCTGGCGCTTTCGATAAGCGCTCGGTCCTAAAGAGGGCTGTGCTGCTGTCATGTGATGACACCTCTCATTTGCTGCTGTCCTGTGAAGCCGAGCTGAAGGCAGAGGTCAGGCCACCCTCAGACACACAGGCGCACAGACACACACACACCAACCACACACATACAGAGGCATAGACAAACCACACACAAACAGCGGAAAACACACACAAACTATGCACATACAGAGGCACAAACACACTCAAACCACACACATACAGAGGTATAGACACATGTACACAATACACGCACCAACCACACAAACAGAGGCACAGACACACATGCACAATACATGCACCAACTACACACATGCAAAGGCACAGACACGCACATACATAGGAACACACACCAGGCACATACAGAGAGACACGCGCACAAACCAAGCACATACAGAGGCACAGACACGGATACAAACCACGCAAATACAGAGACACAGACATACACAGACGCAAACCACAGAGGAACAGACACACGTGTACAAACCACACACATACAGAGGCCCAGAGATACACACGTAAACCACACAGATACAGATGCACATACACACAAATGACACGTATACAGAGGCACTGAAACATGCACACTAAAACTATTACTACATACTAAAACTGGTGCCGATACTGAGGGGAAAAAAAAAATCACATAAACAGATGAAAATTTGCCCTTCCCTAACCGGTTTGAGAATGATTTTCGATGAGCTCCTATCAGAACTAGTATAAAGATCACATGGTAAGATAAAGTACTATCATTTTGTGCTGAATGTTTGGATTATCATTGTGATATCAAAATTGGTATTGAGTATCACACCTATTCGTTAGTATCAAAATTAAATATGAAATTTTAGACAAACACATGCACACACCGCACACATACAGAGAGCATGAAGACAGACCATCACATTACGTCCGAGCGCTTAAATCAACATGATAATTTCCATATAATCATCGCATTTAAAACACAAAAATGTAGCGTATGTGTGCATATTTCAGAAGTTGAAAGCTCATCTAGGAGTAGCTTTTTTGAAATACTAGAATTTGGGCAGTATCTAGTGTTTTATTTTTCATCCAGTTTTATTAATTTTAAATCACAAATCAGATGTCACATCCAAACAGCTGCTCAGCACTTGAGTAATATTCCCTAAAGTAACATAATTTTAAAGTAACGATACTCTTACTTGCTACTTATTTCAAAGTGCAAAATGTGTTGTAATAGCTGGATGCATGGAAGAAAATGTGTAATATGCCCATGGCTCCACTAATAGCTGTCTCCTCTCTCTCTCTCTCGAGCTGAACTGGCTCGCTCCTGCTCCTGAAGGCCATCCATTCGTCTCGACCAGTGTCACATGCCGTCATCAATTACCCATTAGACAGCGTAATATTCGCCCAATATTGCCGGCGTGTGACTGGGAGATTTTAGAGTGATCAAAACTGACAAATCTGATTTACAGAGCTAGCATAAATAAGGAGATTGTGCCCTCCCTGATTGCCCTGTTGAATAATGAATGCCTGTTTGGTAATCATTTTCCAATATCACACTACCTTCCCTGAACCGAGCTACAGAGCGACTCTGGCATTTTTTTCTTTTTACATCTCATCATTACTTTCTCATTTCTCCAAACGCTGAATCCTAACATGATCTAATCTGGTCCCAACTAAAATTAACTACAAACGCTTTAGGTGTTAACACTACAGTACAGACAGACCCTCAGTAGAATATTTTTCAGACTAGCAAATAATCACATCTCTTTGCGCTACGTTACATGTTTATCAAGAATGATGCCGAAATAAAATTGATTTATCGAACGTGCCTTAATACCAGTAAAAGTTTAGCCAAGGGACATCATGATAGACACTAATAAATAGTAAATAAAAAATAAAGGTGTGAATGTTGTGTTGAAACTATACAACATTTCATCAAGAGCATAGTTTTTAATTTTACTACAAAAACTTAAAAATGAAAATACGTATCCTGTAAACTTCCAGTAAGGGTATAAAGTAATATTTCTGCACTTTTGTGGGTAATTTTTCATTTCACATTTGTCTGATACTTAAACCTCATATGATACATACATTGTTAGTCCAAAAATATCGAGATTTTCATCATTATCACCAGCAACCACCAAGAAACACTGTCATACAAAATGTTTAACACAGCTCCAAAATAAAAGTGGCTCACCATTGTATCATCTCTTGCATACATAACCTTAAGATCATAGTAAATGCAGTATTTAGTTTAATTGTAATGGCATGACAACAACACAACAATCTCAAGGTCAGTGCTTTGATGATATCACAGCCGCCTCTCAACAGCCGCTGCTGCTCTTTAGAATATTCTTCAAGGCACAGTTGAGCCTCTAATGGGAAAAGGCCAAACCGGGTTATGAAAATCCTTATTTACAGCGAGCTGCGTGGCTGTGTGAAGTAGGTCACAACAGCTCCTGAAATGGAGTGAACCTCCCTCACACCGTTTAATACTGCTTTTGAATGTGCACCGCCGCACAATGGGACCTGAGGGAAAGACACAAACACTGTTTCTGCTGCTCTTTAGTAGTTTCTACAGTCTGCAGTCTGCACAGCACAAATCGGCAGCACTGGCAATAAATAGTGAAGATATCAATGCAGGCCAGATACGTAGCTATTAATACTATTTGGAAGTTCCCATTATTATTATGTAGTTTTATCGCTCTATTGAATGTCCAGCCATCAAAAGATCTGCTCAGTTAAACACATCGCAGCAAATGAGCTTAATGCCTTGTAGGTCAGAGTGGCTAATATACAGCGATAGTGCTGCTAACGGAGACGATTCATTTTGATGATGATAACGGTGGTGGACATTGCGGCTGGTACAGTGAGTGAGACAGGACTGGGTGGGTGTGGGCTATGGAGGTGTGCCCTGTCCCCTGAGGTGATGGATGCTGGTGGGAGGCTGTTATGCCACAAGGTGAAAGTGTCCATTAATCAGGCCCACTTCCTGCACGGCCGTGGCTTTCCCATTACCAGTGCACTCCAAGCAGCCTGATTGGTTTTTAATTGGCCTGCCCACCAGGAGATAGATCATGTTTTCCCTTGAGAAAAGCCAATGAGGTGTGTATGTGTCCATGGTGGGGCACCTGTCCATTCTCGCCTTATCACTTGAAGAATACCAGACTAGGCATGTACTCCACATTTCTGCAGCTATTAGCAGCGCAATTCCCAAAAACGTACTTCCATCTATGAACATTTTTCAAATGCAGCGACTATTACTAAACAACAAGCACTATCTCTGTAAGAGTTCAAACCTTTGTACTAAACAGAGCATAGGTCAAAAGTCAATCTGTCCAGAGTAGACTGGAGCACGCAGGTGTGACAGACACAGGAGCAGCTACATCACAGTGAGTACACGTCAGTATTGACACTTTGTCCGCTCAAATAGATCAATCCCTTCACAGCCTGAGCTTAACCACGTCATTGAGACTGATTGGAAGAAGCCATTGATTCGCTATGGTGTGTTTTGGCCAAGAGGAGACAACCACAAGAGCAAACAAAAACAGATCAAAAATAGTTGAATATTTGTACAACTGTGGAAGGAAGAGGAGCAGACAGATACCAGTCAGCACCTATGTGGGCTAAGAGCTATCTGTAGTTAAGGAGCAGTTAAAGCAAACCGTTTTAACCGAGCAAACTGTAACTTTAGTTTTTCCTTACTAAGTGTTCCACTGCTGTTCTCTGCTTCTAAGTAAGACCATTTAAAATAATGGATTTTCAACAACACATATTTTAGAAGATATATTAATTTGCAGTTCTTCCCATTAATAGAGGAGACTACTATCATCATAAACATATAAAAATAACTATATTTGATAACTTTTTGTTGATCAGGAGAGGCAATAACATTATATCTTTTCTGTTTAAACTGTATTAAATAAAAAATAAATAAAAAATATGGATCACTTGTGCCATCATAATCTCAGTATAAACTTGTTGTCATCTGTAAAATGCACTTGAACATTAAATGGAGCCACACGTTTTTCCTGCTGTATATATGGACAGAAGTTGGTGACCACTGCAGCACACTGAGGTATATACTAAATGCCGAGTCATGCTATGGCGATGTATGGCACTGGCACACTGAGCATGGCGTGTGGAAGAGTAATTCGGTGCTCCACTCAACATGGAGGCTAATATTAGCGCCTGGTCGCCCCCCACCGCCCCTCTGAGCCGCATGTAGAGGATCCCCAGGAGGCTTTCCTCTGCTCATTCATTAGGCTGCTAAGAATAAGGGACATACAGTATTTCCCCAGTGAGTCTGGAGAGGAGACAGCCCCCTACCTTCAACCGCTGCCTCAGTCTGTGGTCATGTCTCACCAGGACCTCACATACAGCAGTGCTAATGGATTCCTCAATGTTTTCTAGATCACACAAGTATAAGTCATCATTAAAGGCTAGTTTGCTTGAAGATCTCAGAAAACGGGTGAATGATATAGAAAAAAAAAAACACAATTTGTTTTCCTTATAAAAAGATCACAATTTTCAATTTCATAATCGAATATATCAAAATATCAAAAAATGACTTTCAATATAAATTTCCCGAACATAAACAATGCAGGCACTGAACTAAAAAAATTGCCTTCTCCGCTCCTGACCACATCATTTTACTGACTGTGGACCTCTCAATTAAAAAAAAACAAAACAACCTGAGCACTGATGATTAGAAATGACTGAATCTTGATTAAAATATGTTTAATATCATAGTTCTAGTTGGTAATATTAGCAAAAATGAATATATTTTGTATTATTTTTACCATCCCACTGGCAATATTCCTGTGATAATATGGCAATCCATCAGCAATGTGCAAAAATGTTGAGGTTCAAGTATTACACAAAACGTGACTGGTGGTGCACAAATCTGACTCTACACCCTTATTAGAAAGATTGTACAATTTGTTTTATTTTTTATCAGCCCTTTCCTTAGATGAGTTTAAATTTAGACTATGCACTAAATATATTTTCTATAAATTAGCATATTTCCCAAACAACCATTGCAGCATTATATATCTTTCCATATCATCTCCTTCCTTTATCTCAGACTATACTGTATAGGTGCGCTACACTGAAATGCAGAGTGCTTTTGAGATGACCTTACAGTCTATATTCATCATCACTATCAACAACCAATTTCCTCTCCCCCTCCAGCTCTGACTAGACTGTTGTGATTATTAGGGGCTTGGGTCTCCTCCTTCAGCGTAGACAGTGAAGGAGAGAAAGAGAGAGAGGGAAAATGAGGAAAAGAGATGATAGGATGGAGGGAGGAGGGGGGTTCCCGCGATGTTGGTCCCAGTAAGACCCGGTAGCGTGCTTTCCCACTATAATTTAATCACATTCAGCTGTCTGCCTGTCCGCCCGGCTCGCTCAGCAAACTACATCAGGCACCGTGGCTCCGCACACACCAGCCTCCCCTTAACAAGCAAGACATTTCGCCGTCTGCAGCTAAAGGAGCATCCCTGAGAACATGGTTTCTCCTCACGCCAACCTACTGCTACTGACCATGCTACAATAATTCTTTAGCATAGACATGCGCTGATTAGTCTGCTGTTTGTTATAGCTTATAAATATAAACTACGCATCACTCCTATAATAAAAAATACCTTCATTTCTAAAGTAAGCTTACGCAAATCGCATGTTAAAGTTAGCAAACATTCTGTCATACTTTGGACATAAAACTGGATAGATACTACAAACAATGATTTTGTTTGTGCGCTTTGTTGAACCAGTCTACCATGTAGCAACTTTTTGGCTTTACAATCCAAGCCAGGGAAGCATGACAGCAGTAGCAAAGTAAATACAAAGACCATGTGAAGAGTGACTACAGTACGCTACATGAAAAATCCACTGCTTTATAGAGGCAGCTTACAGAGTCCATGAAATGTTATCTGATCTGATTCATTAAATCCAGTTGTGGTAAGAATATGTATAGTTCACACAGAGACACACAGACAAGACAACCTGCACAACCAAGTTAAAATAAGTACTTATCTGGGCGGCTGATTAGTGAATGAAATGAAATCAATAATGTCACTTTAAGAATGAGCGATCACAGATCATAAGAAACTATAACCACTTCTGTTGTTTCAAAAAGTCAAACACAACTTTAAAGCTAAACACCCAACAGCAGCACAAAAGTGACAACGGCAAAGCGTAGTATTATAACTATAGGTCCACTATTTTCTAATTACAAATAAAAGCTAACATCACAAGCAAGAAGATCGGTCCGTCTGTGCAGTATAGCATATGGACAAGTTACCTACCAACTGCAGCCGTCTCTGAAACTTTCCCTCGTGCTCCTTAGTTAGCCTCTCCTTTTTAACACGATTCTTCTCACACTCTTCTGTTCAGTTACTGTTCTCACGGCAAAGTTCTGCTCGGCTCCTGCATGCAAATCATTTTTACGACTTGGGAGTCTGAGAATGGGGAAGAAGGCAGAGCGACGGGAGCAGAGATGACAGAGGGGTGGAGGAGTGGAGATAATGGTTGGGAGGCAGGCGACCAATAGGCCTGGAGCCTAATGGAAAAAGGGAATCAGGACACACCAATGAGGCGCAGCCTGAAGAGAGAGAGAGAGCAGAGAGAGAGTGGAGGAGACGCGCGGCTGGAGCAGGGATGGCGAGAGCAGCACCGGGACGGCGAGCGGACGACACAGAGCCACACAGACACAACCAGAGCAGAGCGATGGATGAGAGAGAAGCAGCACTGCAGAGGAGCACAACACAGAGACAAGAGAGAAAGAAGACTTACCAGGGTAGTGCTAGTGCCATCCTCCACAGCGCCTGGCAGATCCACACTCACTAATACATGCACCCACCCCAGCAATAGAGGCGCACGCCGCGCTGCCGCTGAGACCAACCAATAGCAAAAACAACAAAGGAGAGGACTGCCAAAGCCGACTGGTATACCCTAAAGCTACTGTGAGCTGTGAGTGGATGTGAGTGGATGTGTAAGTCGGGAGGAGGGAGGCAGAGTGGAGGAGTGTGTGTTGTGCTCCAGCACAGGGAGAGGATTCCTTTCCCAGTGCTATAAGCTGCTTTCCCCTCTCTTTCTCCTATCTGTGCATCTGGCTCTCTCTGTACACTGTGCATGTATGTCCTCCAACACTCAATATGTTCTCTCTCCCTCCCCAGCCCTGCGCTGCCTGCTAATGTGCCCTCCCTTCCCCTTCTCCCTCTTATACATTTATTCAGGACTGCAGACTGTCTGCTCCCACAGTCAGTTCTTCCCACGGGCCCTGCTCGAGATGGAGGTGGGGGTAAGCTGTGAGGTACATGTGCAGTGTATATATTTTAAATGGGAGCCACACCGCTCCTTTTTGTGGTTGGGTGCACATTATTTGGCCTGGGATCATGCACCGTGCCCAGAGAGCTACAGGATGCAAACTTAAAGGAAGCGTGTGGCTGATGGCAGCCTTGCTGTTAATTAACGCCTTTCCCCGTCCCAGGCTTCGAGGCTGGCTGAGCAGCAGAATTAAAGGCACACAAGATGAATGAGTATTGAAACAGGCCAGTTCTGGCCATGTGTTCAGTGATGAGCACTGCTAATGCACTGCGCCCAGGCAGAAGACAATATTTACAATATAGTCATGCCCTGCCCATAAAGATGGCAGCATTCAGCATGTGCGCTCATGTGTGAATGAGAATGGGAATAACAACACAGTGATTTCCATATTCAGTCAGATATGAAAACACTGAGAATGCTAATTTGATCTTTAAGACATTGTCATAATTAGATTATAAATTAGTTTTATTTCTTACCCAACATGAGGTGTTGCTTCATTCATTCCCCAACAACAGCAGGAAGCATATCTGACAGAGGATCACTGACCCTAAAAGAACAAAAGACATTTCAAGGCAAATATACTGTGTTCTAAAGGCAGTAAAATAAATCAAATATACATATTAATAATCATTTAAAAAAATAAATAAATAAATAAATAAAAATAAATCAAAGACTTACTCGTTGTTTGAGCTCTGTAGTTATATATGCACATTGTGTTGATCTTCCCTATAGCAGTAAACAAATCAAATGCCACAGCACAGTTTTGCAGAACCAACAATACTGCTCTCTCCTGCAATGCTGCCAGGCAGAGAAAGAAGGCATGATAAGTACTCCAGTGCATTGGGATTCAGATGCCCACAGGGCGTTCAATATTAGTCATTTCAAATTTTTATTTGGCTATGCTAATGCCAATCAGCCACAATTACTTTGCTCCACATTCTTATAAATGCACAAAATCTAATGGATGGTCAAAGCAAAATGTAATTTAAAAAGTGATTATACATTCAAAGGGTAATAATATCCCAGTGAGCATTTAACTTTTAACATGTTCACATCTCTTCAGTGTAGACGTGATGTTTGCGCCAGTGCACCTGGAAAACACTACGCACGTGCGATTAGCTTTTAGCATTCGGCTAACAAATCAAAGACAATCCTTTACCGACTTTGTCTGTCTTAATAAAACTTTGTACAGGGTATTCATTTACGATCACGTTACCTTATCCACGCACGTTTCTATCGCCCTCTTACCGCAAACTTTTACTTCCGCGTCACTGACCAATCAGCGCTGACTCTGAGACTAAAGAACAGCTCCTAGTGCTGAAACTAAGACCAAGAACGGACAAGTGACCATTAGTCATATAATGTTTTTTGTTTTTTGTTTTGTTTTTTGTTTTTGTTTTTGTTTTGTTCTTGTTTTTTTGCTTATCTATTATTTAGCCATATTAGTCTACATTTATATAATAACCTTAAAAAACATACAAACATCTATAATATTATATATAATATAATATATTTACATAATTATTAATTAATTACTATTGATGTTAAGCATGGAGGATGATAGAATAAAATAATAAATGTCACTGTCAACAGTTCAGCATATGCAAATGATTCTTTAAAACTTTTATAAGTTTTGATTTAAAACAAACACAGACAGGCTGAAAAGAGAGAAAGACTGAGAGTAGAAATGAAGGGCATAGCATAGCTGCAGGAGGGATAGAGGAAGCATTAGTTAGAGGTGGTGATGCTGGGGTGCGAAAAACCAGGTTGCGAGCGTGATCCGGGAGAAGCCAAAAGAGGAGAGAGGGAGAGCGAATCAGGGGCGTTTGGGGACTGGAGATGATAGCGTGGGAGAAGGTGAAAGCTTGTTGTTCAGTGGGACCAAGGGAGAGGCATAGAGGTTTGGGGGCGGAGGGATAGAGGGAGGAAGAGAAGAAGTAAAGACAGTGATACCTTAAGGGAGGAGTGTGGGGAAGGAGAGGTTGCATGGCTGGTGTACTGGGAGTTAGGGAGAGGAGGAATAACAAGCTTCTTCAGCCTACTTATGTACAGTGCGTTGTGTATGTGTGCGCATAGGGCAGGGCTTGTGTCTTTCCAATGGGATGACAAATGTGCCAGACATGAAAGACCAGAGTACAGCACACAGCAGCACCTTAGGGAACCACTTTACCTGCACCCACACACACCTATACACACCACATACACACAACAGTGGCTACAGAGGATAAATATACTGATCCACAATCACAAAGTAACCGTATAGTACTTAACTGTATTATGAAGACAGTCCTACTAATATGAATCATCAACAGTACTCCCACTGCTTTCATTATTGCTTGTCTGTCGAAGTAATCAATACTTTTTTAAGAGAAGATAAACAAATGATTACTAACTGCATCTTGGGTGGAAATGATATGTGATACCTCATAGTGGATTAGCCTGACTATTAGGCTTCATATTATGGATTATAGAAACTGAATGAGTATGTTTTCAGTCTGCTATGGTTAGGTACAGTTCAATAAAATGTTGAAAAAGGACAGCAGCTCAGAAGGATTATCAAAATCATTAAAGGAAAAGGTTTAACACAAGAGACTATAGAGGAAACTTAAGAATGCTATGTTTAATAATAAACCATATACATGAATTTGAGATTTTAGATGACTATTACTTATATTGTGTGTCCATTGTTCTCCTCTATTAACTCAGCATTTATTGCATTTAAAGTTTATTTATGTCAGGGTCTAAGTCTAAGTCTAATGGTTTTGTGTCCTTTTTTCATCTGCATAAATGACACAGAGACTAAATATTAGGTTTTTGACAATCTGATAAACAACTTTTCCCACCTAATTCCACTGATTTTTCCAATTTGAAACACCAAAATCCTAATTCCAATTTAGATCAGGCCTTTTCCTTTATTGTGTAGTTAAATAATGCAGCACCAGGGATGACGCACACCATTGCAGTCATACGTATTTGGCCATTTACATGACTAATGTGGGATCAGTATCTGTCTATCACACAACGTGCAATTCACAGCAACCCACCCCATAACTATGCACTCCCTCACTGCAGTGGCATTAGACACATCCATAGACACTATTGCAGCATGCAGTCATAATGGAGGAGCATAGGCACGTGCTTATGTAAATTCCTAAGTCTTCCAACGAGAGAACAAAGCCATGGATATGAACAAGAGGGCATACATAAACAGCCATGTCCATGTATTATGCAGACACATGTGCATATCCAAAGCTCCCGCGCACTCCCTGACACCCTATTTACCTCCATCACAGGAGTGGGACCACGCACCAGTTCACCCCAGCACCCTCTTTCTCTCAATCTCCGCTCCCCAAATCCATGGCATATGACCTTCCGCGGGACAGATAAAGAATGTGCTTATCAGTCATGCAAATGAGGCTGAATTCATTTTCCACAACAGATGGCCCCATAGATAATGATGATGGAGGAGAGAAAATTAAATGTCTCTCGCTCGGTGACCATGGCAACCGAGCCTCTGCGGTGTAATATCAATAATAAGTGTGCTGCATAATAAGGTTGTCAGTCCTGTGAATCAAAACCCTCCCGTGATGGGATAGGGCAAGAGGGGGCAAAGTCTCTGGGAAAAGTTCAGTTGACTCTGTGAGGTCACATGGGAGGTCTGTGGAGACTGCACTCTGCTCAGCTGGCTGGGGCAGAAGAGAGTGGTGCATTGGTAGGTTTGAAATGGGGTCGATTTACTTGTTTATGTGACATTACAATTAAACATTACCCCCAAACAGGTAACTTATGTCATACGCATATGATTAATTTGCAGCCACCACATCTGCAGGATTTTAAAAGTGCTCAGTACCAAATAAAAAAAAAAACATTCAGATGAAACATGCTAAATGGGTACAGTTTTGGTTTTAAGCCAAGACTTAAGCATGAGGTGAACATTTTATCATCTTCATTTCTGTAGTGAGTTACACAATTTACTGCTCTTATAAAGTTGACTGTCCAAAACAAATCCTGCACTGTGGTATTCTCAGATATTGCTTTATATTCTAATTCAAAGATCAAAACAATAAGTGCAGTTCAGGTGACCTTATCACTCACCACCACTAGGGAGCATCACAAACTTTGGCGGACTGTAAAACAAACTTTCCATATAGAGTTGTTTAGAACCCGATCTGTTCTTCCAGACTAGGAAGTAGAATTATCAAGTTTCACACTTAATCGTACCATCAGGAATTTAATTAATCTAGCTAGATGTTTCACCTTTGATGTGTAATTTTGAAGATACATGCATGTCTACACATTTGTGACTTTAATACTTTTGAGCTAAAGTGGATGTCTGTATTAAAAATAAAAGTTAAAAATAACTAAATACCTAACTAAACCCTCCCGTAACTAAATAATAAACTAAATAAATTTTAGTGGAATCTTTGACATTCTAGGTCTGCCAGGTGACTGCTTTTTCAACGGTTAGTCAAATACTACCTTAAACTAAAACTCCAGGTGAGTAAATAGATGTACTTTATTTTTTTTGTTCCTCCAAAATCCTATGTTTACATTCACCACAGTACTGATACAAACTATGAAGCTCGATGGTACTTCACACTATAGTGTAATTGCTATGTTTTTATGGGCTCTCATAAAATCCACCTTAGAGGGATTGAGTTGCAGAGACGTGAATGATCCAGCGGAGACACAAAAGCAGGCTTCAATAAGGTACAGTCCATCAAGCCACTTCAGTCCACAACTTGTTATGTGGAAAAATAACACAGCCATTTTAATAGCATCATCTCAAAATTAAAATATCACTTTTTTTCCCTCTTTTTTGTTGAACTGGTAACGCCACTGTGGTTGCGCGGCGTGTCAATTTTCAACCATTCTAGCCAATCTACAGTGAAGACAGTGTAAAGGGAATCATATAATTAATACATGAATCTCAGTCTGTTAGTGTGCTTTTAGCTCTCTTTTCTGAATAAAACCAGGACTTAGTAAAGTGTAACTCCTGAGTTTGGAGAGATAATGGCTGCAGAACAATATGAAGTGGTTGGTAATTGATCATCTCATTTGTCAAAGGGACAGCCGTGAGAAGTGTTAAAACTGTACAGATAAAAGCACAAGACACTAACATTCATTCTGAGGATATCATGAAAATCTTCAGGAAATGAACTGATAATGGGATGATTTAGTATTTTGTACAATAAGGCTATGAGATACTTAACACAAAGCAGAAACCTCAGAATATCCAACATGTGAATTAAAGAGCTCATATTATGCTTTTTCTGATCTGTGTTATAATGTTGTTTCCTCATCACAAACAGACCTGGAGATGTGTTTTGATTCATTCACACATGTTTAACACACAAATTTGTTCGCTCAAATAGAGAACACTCCACCACTTTGTGATGTCATGTGGCAATACAGGAAGTTCTCCATTGTGTTTTTAAACTCTATACACCTTCACTAGAATCATTTGGATCATTTCAGCCCTGGAATTACCAATCTGCACAGAACAAAAGGTAAAAGGCAGCTGTTCACTTGAAAACTACCACTACATGACATCACCAGGTGGAACCGAGCATTTAGAGCTTTGGAGATGAAGGCAGACTAATAATAAAGGGTTACTCGAACATGTGTGAATGAAACAAAACATAATTCTGGGTATGTTTTTGATGAGGTAACAAAATTCTAGCTAAACTTAAACCTCACAAGAATCAATTTAGCGTAACAGAGGATCTTTAAGCATTGTGAGATAGGGCCAAGTTAGACTAACCTTAACTAAACTTCTCCTTTACTTTTGTTGCTTATAAGGATAAGGACTGTAAAGAATATGTGTGGGTTATTGTTGATTGTGTCAGTGTTTACTATTGTGAGATAGACAGCACCAATGCTACCTTGTTTACAACCTGCTATTTCGTGAGATCTTCTGGACGAAAGGACAGACCACTTTGTTACACCAAAACAGTTCTTAGTAGTTGAAGCATCCAAGATTTAGTCATCCAAAAAAAGTCAGGGGGGGCCTTAAAGTTTAACCTTAAGAATCTCTCTTCAAAAACAGTGCAAATGTTCTACTGTGTCATTTTGACCAGCAGTAACCAACAAAGTGTGATTCACTGTATACATGCTGCCATCACAGCCACCTCCGACTTGAATAGATACTTGGAGCTCGAGGCTGTCTTGTCTTTGGCCAAATATAAACCCTGTGGAAGGAGGAGAGGGATTGGGTGAGTCATCAGATGATCTGCTCAGCCTGCCGGTCGTGTGCTGCTTCAGTTCAAGACTACTTCAGCAATAGTTTCACACAGAAAGGTTTTCCGCTCGAGAGTCTCCATAATGTTGGACTAATGAAGACAGGATATTTGGCTACACCAGCGACGAGAAGAATGGAGCTAAAATGTGTTTGGGAAATAAGTGCATTTACAAACCACAAAACAAAATGCAGCGGTTACTGTTTTACCCTGAACATTTCTTTAACATTATGTACATCTTTAAATATCATAATGAGTAAAACAGGGTCACTTCATAAGAAAAATATGCATTCCAACCTAAATCCATGTGCTGTTTTATCTTTTGTCTTGCAGTTGAACATACTGGATGAAAGGTGGGTGAAGTGTCTTGCCCAGTGACACAACAACAGCATTGACTGGAGCTGGGAGTGAAAGTGAAGGCTCCATCAATATTTGTATTAATTAATCACTTACATTTAAATGCGCACTATGTAACTACTGTGATGGAGAGTCCGTCACTGGCTTATGTCCATGAGGATGTTATTCCTTTGCTGGAATAGTTCCTCAATACGGCATTAAACTTATAGAGACGAGCAGGCGATGCCACCAGGCCACGTATAGGGTCAGAACAGGTGTGACCTCATGCACAGTAAGAATGGATGTTTTTCACCAATAAAAAATAAATAACAAAAAATAAAATGCAAACTAGATATGTTTAATAACACCTCCATGGAGACAAGCCCGTAGCCAAGTGACTTAATACACCTTTAATGTGAACAACAACTTTCACTCACACACACACACACAGTATTTTTCTTCAAGTAACTTAGCTCTAGCCCTGCGTATGTAATGCATGTATATACTGTTATGTATATATCATGCTCCAGCCCACTTTCTATCTTTGTTCCATCACTGGGCGGTTGTCTCTTGTCTCTGGCCTCTCTGTGCACTCTCGCCCCCTCTTCTCCTCTGTGTCTACCAGCCAGACGCTCTCAATATAGCCTCACTCATAAACACAGACAGCAGTGTGTGGAGCGGGCAGGCCCAGAATGAGAAAAAGGGCTCCAGTGACAGTCGTAAAGATGAGTGAGGGGCAGGGGGAGTTGGAGATTGGGGTGAACAAGTGGAAGGTGGAGGGATGAGGGGAGGGGGAAGAGGGGGGGCGAGAAGGACACCCTATTGTACAAGTGTATGTTTGATAGTGGAGAGTAGAGCAGATGAATCAAGTAAAGCAGGCTGATAAGGCAATGGGCAAGAAGATGAGGGAGAGAGGAAACAAGGAGAAAATGCAAGATGTGACGCAAGAGGACACGATGGCAGGCCTGGAGACAGCAGATATCAGGGTTCCTTATTGAGGTGGTGCAGAGGCCACACTGTCCTACTTTTTCATATGTTCATAATGAATCTTGTGGCTAAAATGGCACGCACAAAACAGTACGCAGGGAATATAAGGCCAAGAATACATTTTCTTTACTTGCAAAAAACAAACAAAAAAAACTTGTAATGAACTCTGCTTGGACACACTGCATTTACATTGGTAAGGTACATTTTAAGAATATAAAACCAAACTTATACATACTAAATGATGAGACAATTGGCTTCATTGATTGGTGTTTAATTGTATTTTCAGACAAGCCAAAGTCAAAGTTAATTCCATCCCAATTTAAACTGTTACATTTGTAGTTAAAGCAGCTTGTAAATGGTCTTATTTGGGGCATTCTGTAAATGTAAATTATTAAGTTGTGATAGATTGTCTAAGTGAGAAGACAACTGCAATAGAAAAGACTGTTGACCTTTGACCCTCTAGTTACTGCTTTAATTCCCTAACCATTCCTGTCATTGTGTGTATTTATTACATAATTTAGCAAAGCAGCCTTCTTACCATTAACCTTGAGCGCAGAGGCATGTAAGACAGGACGGTGAGAATGGTCGTGCAAGGAGAGGAAGTGACGGGGGGAGAGAGAAAGAAGAAACACAGTATTGTAATTACTGGCTACATGCAGGTTGGCAATCACCGGCTCTTTCTGACTCTGTGATGGCTCCTCCTTCTGCCCTGCCCCCCCGCAGACCTACGACTTCTCCTCTTCCTTGCTCTTCATCTTCCTCAGTTGTTCTCCCAGGCAGATGTAGCTTTTGGATCATACCTGCTGGGAGGCTAGGGGCCGGAGATATATGTGCTATTACTATAAGGGTCCTAGTATATTCTTCTGCAGTGAAAGAGACCAGTGTATTGTGGGTAATTACAGCTCTCACTGTCCAGCCAATGCAGAGGAACCTGTGCCGCCCACAGCAATCTGCAGGTATATATAGCACTCCCTGTCAATGTTAACTGCAGTAAGTGGGTAGTGGTAATGAGGAAGGAAATCATATTAAGTTAACAGTACTGATGAAAATTTACATTTTAAAAGTGCACTATTTACTGTTTCTGTTAGAGGCTCCAGCACATCATATTGCCTCGCCTGGAATGTTCCAAAATATGGCATTAAATGTACCCATCTCTGAAGATAAGCAGGGGATACTACCAGGCTAAAGGTGTTCTATGTAATTTTTCGAGAGGAGGGTACGCCACCTGCTTGTATTCATGGAAACGTAATTGCTTTGGCTAGAAGGCACAGTATGGCATTAAACTCATCTATCTCCATGGAGACAAGCAAGTGATTCCACCCTACCAAATTACAGGTCAAATCTGTAAACCGGTGACCCCACTCACAATAAGGTTTTTTGTGCAATGAAAACATCTGTAAATTAATAAATGTAAGACAGATAAGTTGCTGTATTGTGGAACATGAAGACAAAACAATCTGATCTTCATGGAAAAAAAAGCAAAAAAGTTACATAGTGCACCTTTGAGTTATAGCTCAAATCTGTGGAGAAGAGACTACAGTAATAATGATGTTTTTCAAGATAATTTGAAAACATGCTCCTGGCAATTAAACCGACAACCACTTTTTCACTGTAATTATAGTTTAATAGTGTATTTGTGCACCACTTTACCAATGTTATGTACTGTTCTGTCCATAGCATAGAATAAAAATGTTGCAGAACCATGGAGGACTAAATTCTGTGGTCTCATATGTAGCCTCTGAGGTAACTGGATTCAGTGCTTTGGCCTTGTTCTGGTGCTACTACTGTGGAGGTAGTTATTTATTCATGAGAGCAGAGCCGCCTGTTCTCCTGCCCTGCTCTCCTCTCTGAGCGCATGTGAGGAGCAGACAGAAGGTAGCATGGCGGGGAGGAGGGTGCCACAGTGCAGAGTTAGCTGGAAGTGAAGGGTAGAAGTTTGCAGCTGCACTAGAGGTTAGTGGCATCAGGCGCAGTGTGGGGGGACTGCTTAGAGGACACATGGAGGGGATGTGGGCCCCAGCGTGCAGCTCCAAGCCCTTCAAACAAACTCACAAACACCTGGGCCTGATAATGACTTCATGAATACTTCTCTCACTGCATCACCTGCTCTCAGACTCACTCCTGAATGGCTCTAAAGGTATAGGTTTTTTTAAAATGTGCACTGTGTAACTTTTCTGGTGGCTGCTCTTGAATATGTTATAGCTTTTCCTGGAATGTCACTGCATGACAATGAACTGTATGTTTTATTACTAAAATATATGAAAATATGAATACTGCACATATCAGACCTGTAACCTCCCCTGTTTGGGATATACAAATATAATGCCATACTGCGGAACATTCCAGACAAAGCAATAGCAATAGAGACAAGCAGGTGACAGAACCTCCACCAGAAAAGTAGCAGTAGTACTAGTATTACTAGTATTACTAGTAGCAGTAGTATTAATTTATTAAGTTTTGATAGTAATGCAAGTGTGTGTGTGCAATAAAATAAAAACAAGAATAAAGATATTAACAAGAAATAATAGGCTAATTAAAACAAGTAAACAAAATGTATATACAATTTAAGAAATACTACAGGGTAAATAAGTGCGTAAGTGCAGTGCAGACCCATACCACACATTAATTACAGAAATACAATAAATGCAAATAATAATAATAATAATAATAATAATAATAATAATAATAATAATAATAATAATAATAATAATAATAATTATTATTATTATTATTATTATTATTATTATTATTATTAATAATAATAATAATAATAATAATAATAATAATAATAATAACTGCAGTAGTGATCCTAAACCTGTCACATTTTATCATAATATCATATCATAATTTACATCTGTACCTGTGTGTGTAACTGTTGCACATTGCTGAAGTTTTGTGTAGGCGCGTGTATACTGATTTCTTTGCTCCATAGTCTGCAGCTCCTGATCTGTTATTTTTGGATGTGTGTGAGAACAAGTGTGCACGAGAGGACACGTTTAGCATCAGATGTGCAAAGTGTTACATGTTAGTTTTTTTCTCTCTTAATTAACATATTCCCTGCTCCCTGTCTCCTGCTCCCTCCCTCCTCTCCTTTAATCCTGCTCCCTTGTTCCTTCCTTCCTCCATCCTGAATCCTCCTGCTCTATTTTCCCATCTTCCTTCCTTGCCGATGTCCTCAATTCCAGTTCCTCTCTTGTTGTATTGCAACATACAGTGAGTGGCTGTTCCTATAGGGGCATTATTTTAATATATTTGCAGACAGTGAGGCACAGAGGAGCGTAATGACAGCGACACCGCCATCAGTCGCTGTCAGTGGGACTTGCCATATGATGCGCAGAGAGAGGAGGGTGTGAGCTTAAGAGAAAGAGAAAGAATGACAGAAAGAGAGGGACGAGAAGAAGAGGAAGAGAGAAAGAGAGAGGGAGATGGTTAGGGTTAGGTGAAGAGGGGGGAAAGAGAGAGAAAGAGAAAGAGGGGGGTTGGGGAGAGCAAGAAAGGAAATGAGAGGGAGAGAAAGCAGGGAGAAAGAGGGGGAGGGAGAGGAGTGGCAGAAAGGAGAGAGTGAGGGGACAGAGACACAGAGAGAGAGAGGGGAGGGAAAGAGAATGAAAGAAGGAGAAAGAGGCGGCACAGAGAGATAAAAAAGATAGAGAGATAAGGAGAGAGAGCGTGGGCTAGCGTCAGGAGCGTGTCTGAGTCACTATGGTTGTCTACAATAAAACTGAACAATTTAATGTCTGCACAACCTTTAATGTGCGTCTGCATTTCAACATCAGTATATGGCAGTGTTGAAAGTACACGGGCAATCTTTTGAGTTGCTTTCCCAAGACCATTAGAGCAAAGAACTAGTCAGTTTATAATGATTTTTAAATTGCTCCTCATACTCCTGAATGTATTGTCATTTTTTGCTTTTGTAACGTAACAAGATGTGTATTGTTTTAGACTTAGATCAAATTTATTGAAAAAAGTCAACAAAAAACTATCTTTATAGGTCCTATATTACACAAGTTTGAGTATTGTGAGCTTTAAGCCATGTTAGAATGTTGTTACTTCTCAAAAAAAAAAACACCTGTAACTCTTTGTTATTAGTTGGTCTACATCTTCAAAGCTCAAAATGCTCTGCTCCACCTTGTGATGTCATGAGGCAGTAGTTTTCATGTTAACAGCACCTTTTACATTTAGTTCAGTAGAGATTGCAATTCCAGGGCGGAAATCTGAGTATTTACTGTTTGAGAGAAGAACACAGCCTAAAGATGCAATATTTGTGTGTTAAATGTGTGAATGAAACCAAAAATAACTCCAGGTATGTTTTTTATGAGGAAACAACATTATGATAAAAATCAGAAAATAGCGTAAAGTGGGCCCTTTAATAATAGCAAATCGATCTTAATAAAATGCACATATGACTTTTTTTTATTATTATTAATACCTCTTTACCATAAGAGAAAAATGAATGCGTTACACACATACTAGCTAACAGGTGCTTCAAGGAGAAGGTTAGGTCCAATGATTATGAAGACACACTGAAGTTAACACGGACAACCCTTTAAAGCTATATGCACGTCTCGTCTCGTCCTCCTCTGTATGAGCCTTGGCCTGTTACACACATGCAGTAGACAGACAGGAGAGCTGATTGGCCCGCGCTCCCCAGACATCTGACGAGGCGTTCTGTCACCAAGAGTTCACACGCACCACCGGGTCACCTCATTTCCTCCGACACGCACACACACAACATGCACACAACACGCACACACATAATAATAAAGCCAAGGAGAGACCCAAGGCAAAGTGAAAACATAAATCATTGTCACAGTTAGCATTATTCAGCAGCTGTGTGCCCGTGTGTAAATGGGACAGCAAATAAAGGCTCGCTCTTATTTACATGTTATCACTGTTTAGCTTTTTTATTGATCTGAAATAGGAACCAACATGTCAAGGACTCTCTGTTTCAGTGTGATCCAACACCACTACAAAAAAAACAACTAGAAATAAAAAAGTAAAATATAAAACTCTAGATTCAGATTGTAGAGAATCTATCTTTGTTAAAAAAATAAAAAAAAAGAAAAAAAGTTTGTTCTTATTCTGAACATGACCAACAGTAACTTTTCCCTCTGCATGCCATCTTTCCATTTAACTCTATGTAATTAGTATCATTACACCTTATTATGTGAGAGACATTGTGTGTGAGACAATGTTTTGTCGTCTTTACCCACACTAACTGTTGGAGTAACCCTGTTAATGGTAATAACATGGTCATTGTTATAGAGGTTTTTACATATAGTCCATAAGAATATAGATGAAAAGTCAGAAAACAGTGTGGATGTCTTAGGCAGAAGAAGTTTATTACCAATCAGACAGGTCTGGAGACATTTGAACAGTCAACACAGTGTATTGGCATTGATCCTTCAAGTCTGGTAATGCCTCCATATGAAGAGGTTTAAGCTCTGTGTGCGTCATTGTGAAGGAGAGTAAATGAGTCAGATAATTAAGTATAAGACGTCTATGTGCCGTACAGTTTGACTTAACATTAGTTAAAGGTGATTTCTCTAATAGTTATCTCATTAATTTAAGTCCAAAAACAAGTTAAGGCAGAATCAATATACTTATGGCTGTACCAAACCCAAAATTATTAACCTTATAGTTGATCATTGGTTTAGCTTTTTGACTACATTAAAAAACAAAACAAAATGTGAAATAAAACTCAGCTTTAAACTTTGTACTTTGTACTCAAAAACAGTTGTTACAAGTCAAATCCCATGATAAACTATGAATAACATAAAATGTTGAATATTTTTTTTTGAAATTATGCATGCAGCATGTTTTAGATCATTTTATGCACACTCAAACGCTCCCCCTCAGGTCAGATGGCAATTTGTCTCTTTTTTGACAAGAGTGAATTATTTATTTTCATATTTAGAAGTCCAAAACAGACATTAACAGAGGAAAAAATGGGTCCAAAAATTCAAAAATCCCTTTTCCTCTGTGGGCTAATTACAACTTCAGTTTTTCTCCACAGGCATTCTACATGAATGTGGGTTGGACTGTGTAGGTGTGGACTTTTGATTGACAGACAAGATCCGGGAGTTCAAAGTTCAACCATCTAGCTTTGGAGAAAGAAAAGATACATAAATGTGGAAACAATGCCGCTAGACACGCAGAGCCCATGGTCCATCGTCAGTATCTTGGCAACAGCCGTGTCCAGGTCACTGAGAGGATGCCAGACGCTGCAGGGACAAGAGAGCCAGTCACACACACTCATGCAGACACGCAGTTGGCACGGGCTACCAACTGGGGTCAGAGCAAAAGTCGCCAATGGATAAAGACTGGATTGGGCAAAGTCATGCACAATGGAGGAGGAATATGGACTTTAACAGTAGGTTAGGAAAAGAAGTTGCATCCAATCTGCTCAAACTATTTATATGACCATGCTAAGCCAGAGTCAATAGGTGCAAATGCCAAGGGAGCGTGATAACATCCACTAATTAGCACATACAGTATCACAAGATGAGGCTGATTGGTCAGTAGTCAATTGCTCAGAGAAATACATTTGGTGATTATGGTGGATTAGGGCATAGACCCAGATCTGAGTTTGGGTTTTATTATTTCCTATACCAAGCTTTTTTTTTTTTTTTTTGCTAGCTAATTACTGTTGGTAACATGACCTGACATGTGACGCATGTGAAACAAAGGAGCTCATTGGTCACCCACCATTTTGAATAAACATTTCTCTCACCTCAATTTAAAATATAATGCTTTGTGATCTTTTTCCCTGTGATGTTTTTTCTTTTGTAACTCACAGGCAGCCATATTTCATTCTGAACTCACAGAGATTCACAGGTGACCAGACTCACATCTTTGCAAAGTATTGAAGTAGTGTGTATTTTGGATCCCAGGCAATTGGCAACAAGGTGTAAAAAGCAAATGGAAGGAACTTTTGGATAGCAACATGGGCATAGGAATCGATCAGCCATAACATTATGACCAGGTAATGTACAGGCATCAACAAGTTCTGGAGCCTTGCAAATTGCTGTCTTGTAAATTTCACCATTTTAGAGAAAAAAAGAAAACATTATAGCCATCATGACAACTTATGGTTTCAGTGCTTTCTCATGAATTCCTTCAGTATACCTTAGTGCACTATTGAGATGCATTAGAACACTCCCGTTAGGTCAGGATAAGGAAGCTGCCCTGGATTTCCTATAACTCTTCAAAGCTGCTTGGTATAGTAACTGTCCTGGTGACCCTTGTGAAATGATATCTGAAAGCGTGTTATTCCCTCTCCAAACCCTCTCCAAACCGCATCCTATCAAGTGGGTGGTGGTTTTCTCCCCTCTGGAGTGTGTGAGCTGCTTCTGTGAGAGGCTGGGAGATTAGGACAATATGGCTGTTATGGGAAAGGAAAAAAAAACATAAGGATTAGGGTAGATTTAAGAGAATATAATGGCCCTTTTACTTTTTACTCTGCAATGGAGAAATAAAGCATTACATTTTGCTCTGTACTAAGCTATTCCAAATGGGCAAAAAATTATTTGATTAGTCAATCATATAACAACTGCATGTAATAAATTACATGGAGCAAAAAAAATGAAAAATGAAAAATGAAAAAATGAAAAAGTATTTCCCACATAAGGCAGAAAGAGGCAACCTTGTGGAATGCCTTTTGAATTGTATTTCTTTTAGAAATTCTGAATGCTAAAACCAAAAGGTTAATGAATTTAATTAATCTACTTTTCAATGTGATAGCCTTCACCAAAATTATTTGACACAAAAGCTCTTTATACATAAAACTAACAGGACCCAACATTGAACCCTGTGGAACACCCATTGGGATAAGTAAGTAAATACGTATTTACTTACTTCAGATATTTGTTTTTGCAACCAGACAAAGGCTCAAAACTGCAATTAGACAGAAAATGATTTTATATATTTTGTCATCAGAACTGACAAAAAAGAGAAAACAAATATTACATCTTGTTTGTATTTTATTCCCCTTTAATGTCACTATACAGATGTAAACATGTATTCTCTCGTCATTTACAGCAGTACAGCCAATTATTCCTCTGTTTGTTGGCAGCGATACCCAAACATGGTATTAACGTGTGCACATGGCTGGACACACATGGGCAGGGTCAGACTGAACCAGCCAAAAGCCCTTTCCAAATAGACGATTCTTGAAGGGCAGCCAAACCACAAGGAAAGAGTGCATAATGGCAACTGGATCAGAGTTTTGTGTCTGTGTGTGCATGTGCGTGTGTGAGGGTGCCAGCAACCAAACCAGGGCAGGGCTATTTATACACCCTGGTCTTATCTAGCACCATGGCCTCCAGTACTTGCACACACCCCATTACCCCACACACTAGCAGCTCATTCTCCCACTGTTAACTCACCATTGTCAGACTATCAAGCTACACTCCCACTAGTCCTCTATTTCCCATACAATCTTGGCAACATCCAAGCACAATAGTATTATTTTATTATTTGTCCCTCTAAGGTCATCTATCCCTATTTGCTTGTTTCAGAAGTGGATGAGCACTCAAAAACTATAAGCGATTCCAGGTTAAGGACATAATTATAGGATATACTGCCCAATATGTACAACTTGTTACTGCTTCACCATAGGAACAGCTTAATTGTATGAAAGAACAAAGAAAAATAAACTGGCTTTTGGGAAAAAAAAATAAAAATAATAATAATTATAATAATTATATATATATATATATATATATATATATATATATATATATATATATATATATATATATATATATATATATATATATATATATATATATATATATATATATATATATATATATATATATATATATATAATTATTATAATTATTTAATACAGTATTTATATTCTGAGGAAAATGCTTTTGAAAAAAGGTTAAAATGTTTGTTGTGATGAGTTGAAAATATTTTCTACTTCATTATAGTAAATGTTACTTGCACAGATTGGTTTAAATGAGCCTGCTTGCTGACACTGTTTCTTCCAATCTCATTTTTCGGTTTCATGTAGTGACAGCATTACAACAATTCTATTAAACTTGAATGCCTCACTAATAGAGAGTGCCAGACATAGGTTTTTCACCCAGTTAATTACTAATTACTACTGTACAGAATAAAAAAATACTCTTAAATTGACATTTTGGAACATGTTTTTATATTTACCGCATGTAGCACTGTTTTTTGTTTTTGTTTTTAATGACATACCAATTAGCGCCAAATTTATCTCAGATGGTAATGACTGTAATAAACATTTCTTAAATCGTTATGCTGGACAGTAATGCAACTCAGAATTTTGCGTCCCACAACACAAATACAATGTTATTTTAGTTTCATTTCAACAAGCATCACAAAACCAACATAAATAACTGAACTTTCTAAAATAAATCTGGAAGTTAGATATTGGCTTGTATTACTTGTTGCTAGATAAACATATAATCAACAACCATTTATCTGCACTGTCTACAATTGTCAATTTTCATGTTTTATTATTCATTAAAATGAATGGGATATGTTTGTATCAGTACTAGGATGTATCGGCAACAATTCTAAAAACCTAACTCCTCCAGAACAGTCTATATACAGTATGTTTATATTTTCACAACATACGTCTCACCAGTGTACATCAAAACTGAGAGCAAGCTCCTGATGAGGGACTCTCTCACTGCATTGCACCAGTAAAGTGTTTGCTAATTGAGGTAGCTGCACAGTTTGACAGCAGCAGAGCACATAGAGCCAGGCCGATGTGTGACATAGATTGTTCTATGAGCACTGCCTCCTCTGTCACCTCCATTCACACCTTTGCGAGTCAGACGAGCAGGTGTAGGTGTGGTGACGACAAAGAAGGGCTATTTGTGGATATGTAGAATTAACACTGAGATACGGGGAGGTTAAAAATGAAAGAGAAAGACAACCTTCAGTTTTGTGATAAAACGTGCTAATTTATATAGTGTATGAAAATCCAAAGCAATTATGTGTGACTATAATGATAGGATCTATACTCTATATCTTTGTACTGCTCAAAGAGCTATTTCCACTTATATTGAACAATGACTGTGATCCAAAATACACACTTCAATACCTTACAAAGATGTGAGTCCAGTCAACCAAAAATCTCCCCTAATTCAGATGGGTGTGACTGAAAGGTTGATTAACCAATCAGGGAAATGCACCTTTGTCATAAATGCTATTAAACCACGCTTTCTTTGTGGTGGCACTTCCATTCAAGTGGGAATCCCATTCATTTCAATTGAGAATCTGGGAAAAGTTTTGCTGGTAAAGTAAGATATAAAGTAGGTTGATTTGTGTCAAATGTTCAATGTTTATGTGCAACAACAAGTCAACAACGCACCGATTCTCTGGGAAGCTTTACAACAGCTTTGTAGTCCCTATAGGACTTATTTGCTGCCAAGATCGGCAGCCCCATGTAAAATAATACAACCTGAATAGCAATGGCAGCGCCCACAGCAACTTCCGGAATAAGGTGGATATCAAAAAGAAAGAAAAGAAAATATAAAAAGGGACTGAAAAAGATTGCAGATTTCTGTAGAATCAACTAAACTCTGTTAATCGGAGGTGAGAGAAATGTGATTTTGACCAATGAACTCCTTCATTTCACATGCATGAACATGTTTGGTTCTGGCACGAGATGCTACAAGGGGTATGGGTACCAGACTGCTATCCCTCTGTATAAAATAATACAGAGATATGATTCTGGATTTGCCAGACAATATTAAACATCCAGATCTGGGGGAAAGATCTAAAAAGCCAAACCTATATATCTCAATCTCAGTGTCACCTTACCTCAAGGGGTCAGCATTTACTTTTAAAAATAAACTTTTTCTGTTCCATTTTCCTAACAATCAAACAATAATTAGTTTAAACTTGTACTATATTTAGAGTTTTCTCCCCCTTCATATTGTGTACATCCCTATAATCTGCTCTTCTGCAGTGTCGACATCACAGCATGTCAGTTGTTAGCGATGGTGCTAATTGGTGATGACAGTTCGTCTGGGAGGCCCTGGCACAGCGTGATCGGTCAGGCATGTCTGCTCCATGCGCCGCTCTTTTCCCCTCTCTCCTCTTCTCTCACTACCTTTCTCTCCTTCTTTCTATCTGTCCTGTTCTCACTCTCACACTTCTACATTCACTTAGCTCCATGGACTGCCCTTATTCCCTCTTTCGCCCTCTCTCTCCTTGTATTTGTTCCTCTCTCACCCCATATTCACGCACACATTTAACTGCGAGTTGGAGAGCTAGCAGAGAACTCCTGTGATGAATGGGAGAGAGCAGTGCCATAGCTTTAAGATAAACCAACTGCATTCCTGAGCCCTATAAACAAATGTTAATTCTGGTTGATTATGGTTATAGTACCAACATAAGCACAGGATTGTTTGATCTAGGGATGAGCTTCTATCACCTTGCCCCACTTGGGTGGTGTTGTGGGGACACAGAGAGGGGGGAATTGTTAGATAAATGGCCTCTGCCACGTCACAGTCCTGCTCCTGCTCTACCCATTTGGAGAAGGTCAGAGAGTCACACAGAGAGAGAGAGGGAGGGAGAAAGAGAGAGAGAGAGAGAGAGAGAGAGAGACGAGGCGGGGGAGAAAGGGAGCGAGAGGACGGTAGACACAGTGAGAGGAAGGTAGACAGAGAGGGAGAGAGAGAGGGGGGTGGCTCTGTCCTGGATAAGATGTCCTGCTTAGAACATTGTGCCAGCCAACAGCAGCCCCCGCACAGGTGATGAAAATTATTATTTTAAACACTACATAATTTAGGAAGAAAAATAAAAATCTGAATGAGAATGTTGTTTTTTTTATTTGGAGATTTTAATCAACATTTATTAAAATGCACACAAAGAAACATGAGGCATGTAATAACACTTGATTTTTACGTAAAGTGCCAATACTGTGTCAAAAACAATTAATATACTTATTATTATATGTATTCAGATCATGTACACACGAGGAATCACTATCAGAGGGAAAACTGATATGTTCATAAATTTCATTCATTCAGATTCAAGTCTTTATTGTGCATTATTGTAGTTGGCTAGTTTCATAGTCACACCAACTGGAATGGTGAAATGATCAGAAAAAAATATCAGGTGAAGAAGTAGAGACTTTAAAATAAAACCTTCCCAGATTATCACCGGATTTAAGAAGTGAGACTAGTCCTGCTTTGAACTGTTAAGAGGAAAATGTGCTGCCATATACTCAATCATGTAATTTAAATAAAGACTAAATTGCTATTTTGACAACAAAACCACGTGATTAATTATGATGGAAATGTGAAACTACCTGAAACTGTTGTGGGGGTGTCTTAGTTGTGGCTCATGTTTTGGTTTTAGCCGGTGCAGCAGGTCAACAACAATAAAGGTCACAAAGACAGCAGAGGCCTTTGAGCCCCACTGAGATACAAACTCACAAACAGCACAGGCTTTGATCCCAGGGCACAGCAGTCACCTTAGCTCCCCTCAGGTCAGGGCGGAGCAGTGGGAACGATCATCTGTCCAGTCTGGACCAAATGTATGCCTGGGATAGTATTCATGATTTTATTAGAAGAAAAGTATGATTAAAGCAAGACTTTAAAAAAATCACTGTGATACCCAGGCAAAGTACTTGAATATTGTTCTAAGTGAAACATCCATAGAGATAATCTTTTAATTATTTTGTATTACTATGTTTGTGTGTTTAGACGTTTCACACTGGATAAATTCAACTTAAGCAACTTAAACTTGTTTTTGTCATCTCCCTGAGTAAATTTGAGAAAGGTGCCTATTTAGTGCCAGAGGCGAGAGGAAGTGTGTGGGACTCGGCACTCACATCTCCTAGTCAGGAACGCGTCAGGAGCGCAACAGGGGCTTAGTGCTAAGAGCTCTGCATTGTACCTAAAGCTCTTGATTTGGCATTGACTGTGCAGCATTAAGAACCTTGAATTACCACCCAGCCTGTTAGAATAAAAGCAGCACCAAGGTGACTCATAGCAACTATTGTCAGATGGTCCTCGCTTTTGCTTCTGCAAAGACCCTCCAAATACTCCCAGTCCCTCAACACCAAATTGGAAATATTACAATAAGCAGTTTCAAAATGACCTCTGTATCGAGGAAGAAAGATACATTAACATTCCTTTTTCATAAAAAAAAGCTTCTCATTTTACTTTCATAACTGCAATAGCTATACAGTAGTTGCTAAATTTATACAGTGCTTATGCTTGTGAAACTAGTCCAATGGCTCAGTGCATCACTATGTCTCTAAATACACTGCATTTAGTACAGTACTGGTCTTGTCAGTTCTGTTGCAGGTCAGCGTTCTCTTTGCCACTCCACACATACCAACTTTGCTTCCATGGGGTTTGTTTATATCCTCATTTGTTTGCTTGTTTGTTTGTGCGTTTGCTGTGCTCTGCAGCTGAGCTAACAAGGCGCCATTTTGCCCGGGCCACTGCTATGGTCCAATTAAAGCGTGTGATCAGCCAGAACGCTTTAATGATGGTTGTGTTGCTGGAGTTGACCAGATCCAGGAGAAAGAGAGCACAGTGGAGAGATGGCCTGCTGTGAGGTGGTGTCTGCAGTACACCAATGTTGTGGCTCAGTGCTCCACTGCAGACAGCAGCCAGGGTAAAATTAGCCTTGGCTTTTCTTTTGTCAGGGTGAAGGGAAGGGCCAGGCAGCCACAGAATCAGCCTCCAAACTACTGCTCCTCTGGAGGTCAGTTAACTGCAATGAAGGAACAAAGTTTTACTATAAGAATATTCATGAAATATTTTGACTGAACAGAAATGTGCTTGTTGTCTCCCACCATGTATCTCATTTCTATTAGCTGTTTTCTTGTCCTGCATTTTTGCCTGGTATCACATTGCTGAGTGTAACACATCAGATGTGCCACGCAGAACAACAATCAAGCCAAGAAGTTGATTCCATTTGGGAAACACAGACTGCATGAAACCTTATTTTCTAAAAATGTCCTGAACCAGATGAATAGAGAGTGAAATGAACACAAGCCTTTCACACACTGACAATAAAACAAAAACACAGCAGAAATTAGGCTTTGTTTAAGAGCCAAGTGCAAGAGAGGCCAGCTAGAATTTAATAAAACCTGCTGTAATATAATTATAAAATCTATTTTAATTCAACTGACCTTAATGACGTTAGAGTGACAAATCTCACTCTTACAGTTTACAGAACAGCTTGTGCTAGATAACAAGTTTATTTCTACATTCCTTTATCAATAGCGTGTGATGTAGCATTGACCTACTAGTAGGAGGGACTAGCCAAAACAATAGGCCTGTGTACAATAGATGTGTGTTTACCCTTGGGATCTTTGTCTAACTCTCATCACAGAGCCCTGAGCAAACATGAACATCAAGACGCCTCCAATGTCATTTGTCATTATCACAGGTAAGCTTGCTGTTGTTTGATGAAAGCTGTGTAAAACAAATGGCTCGTCTGCAGATCACGTGTCCCGACAACACCTGTTCTGGTTAAGGTTCCGAATCATTGGACATCTCCGCGCTAGATGCTGCTGTCACTCTCTATCATACACGCACTGATAAATATCCACGTGCATTTAGCGCTTTGTTTACTGGCGTTTGAGCAGTGCCCTCACGTACACATACTTACTCTATACCTCACAGTGCCTCTCTGCTGCCTTGGTCTGGCTGTATCTGTGTAGTATGGTGTATAGTGGCTGTATGTGTGTAGTATCCAACCCTTGGCTCTCAGCAGAGGCCAGCGTCTGTTGCGGAGCCCTCTAATGGACGCCCAGCTGGAGTCAGGCACACACAAGGGCAGCCAAGGTCGCAGCCGCTGCCTCTCTGGACCCCCTACATTTGGCACAGCTCTGCAGCCTGCGGTCTGCTCCCTTTGTATGTTTCTGTGGTTTGGGTTTGTATTCATATTTCTCATTGTAAAAGTCTGCATTTTACTCTTTAATGAGAGGGAGGTACAGCTGCCAAGATTTTGATACAGAAATGGTCTCATAAAAATCTTTCAAAATTCTTAAAGTCAAAGAAAGTAACCTGTTCAATTGAATTCTGCTAAAAATATTTTGAGAAACATGCTAGTCAAATTTCCAAGGCTAATTCACATACAAGGCGAAATGTATTAATATGTAATTATATGTGTAACTCATTATTAACATAAAGCTTTCCAGAGCCCACTCCAAACTGCATGCATCGTTATAATACTGTGATTTAAAGTGAAGGCAATATATTTAAATGTATCATTGGGAACTACAATCTTGTCAACTCCCCCATGAAAAGAGTTTGCAAAATTTATGAAAGTGCAGTTCAATGAAAAACCTTCACAAATTACTTGCTAACTACCAGTTACAATACGGTGATTTTGTGCTTACAAATGTCTAGGCCATGGTGAGGGACAAACAAGTCTTACTAAAACGTAAGCTTGCTGAAGTTTGTACTCAATTATTTGTTTATTCAATTAAATAGACTACATTTTTTTCAAAATTGTTGAAAAAAAATAAAAAATAAAAAATAAAAACAAGCAAGCTTTTGTTTTGAGCATATTATTAATTGGAAATCATAACTATTATGCTAGTTTGCTCACAACTGTGCCATCATTTTATTTTAGGGACTGGCCATTGGGAGAGACATAGGCCTGTCTTTGTTTTTTTTTTGGGGGGGGGGGGTTTCCAAAAGGAATATTTCCAGATTATAATATCAAATCAAACAAAATATTGAAATACTTTTTCATTATGGCTTTATAAGTGACTAAATCATGTCATTCTCAGAAAACCTGTGCTTTATTCTACTATAACGTGCCACTTACGGGGTTTGTAAAACAGGAAATTTTCTAGGTCACTGTGTGTGACAAACTTAGCTCATTCACAGCTTTTTGAAGTCATCAATCACAAACAGAACACAGACGGCTAATTGTTTGCGACCAAATATAAAACTAATGTTAGCACTTAATTATGGGCAAATCAAAAAGCAACTGCTAATCACAGGGCCGCTGTGTGCGTTTGAAGGTTTTTCACTTTCTTTGTGATTACTAAAAAGAATAATGGGTGAGATTCAAAAGCAGCAATAGCCAATAAAGCCATTGACAAGAAAAAATCTATTTAAAAGTGTTGTACAAAGAGTGAAGCAAAGTTGCAAAGATTATTTCATCTCAACATCAAACTTGGCTGTATTTGTGTCTTGATGTGAGGATTCGGCTCTTCTCTGCAGAGCTGTGGAGAAATGAGAGCATGGCACACTTGTGTGGTCCACTGGTTTTGATCTTACATGCAGGCTGCAGGACTTGAAGCGCCGCTCATCAAACAGAATGCTACAGATGGTCCAAGGTTCTTCCTCCAGAATCAAACGCACTGCTCAGAATAGACACGCGCCGGCTCCCATTGTGTGAGATGCAAAACTGAAACCGTTTTAGTTACACCGCTTTGACTTTTTTGTGTGGATCTCAGCAAAGACAACAAAAGAGACGGGAATGCATGGTTTTGTCTGGTAATGAAGGTCTTTAATAGATACGCGATTTCATCCTTATAATTAAGAATCTTCTTTTGCTTTACAAAAAAAACCAAAAAAAAAACCAAATATATTACTAGTTGCCTGCTTATATATATGTGTGTGTGTATATAATTATATGGACCACAGCAGAAAGGAGAAGCCATGGAGTGAGTTAGCTGCCTTTTCACTTTCAAAAGATGCTGATTTATTCTCTATATACATAATAGTTTTTGCACGAGATCCTAACAATTGTGAGGCACCACATGCACATGTTTTTAGTTGACAACAGAGAACAACAGAGAAAGTGCAATTTCTTCTATGGGTGTATCAGCAGGTGACATGGAATTGCATGCTAAATTGACTAAATACCTAAAAACTAGTAAATAAATGTGAGGTCAATGATGTTCAGGGACTGAGACAAAATTGATCTCTACAGATGTTTATACCACTGACCATGAGACTTGTCGATCAAATAAGAAAGGCCAGTTCCCCAGTTTCATGCTCACTGCACAAGCTCCTGAAACATCTGAATTTTATCAAAAGATCCTTGTGTATAATGAACTTCAGGTGGATCAATTTGAGCCCACACGTAAACAGGGCTTTCACATTTTGTCATGCATGTATGCGAATGTTCACTCACCCAGAAACACTTCAACAAACACGAAAGTATTTGTGGATAAAAGCTGCAGTGTGGTATGAGCAGGGTATGCCTTTTAATATGGAACCATTTGCCATTAAAGGGCCATACATCTGTTCCCTGTACACTTATGGAGGGAACATGTTTGACACCACCTCATAACCGTCTGAATATGAACATTGTTAAGAAGGAGAGAGGGGATAGGGGCAGGTATAAAGCATAGTTTCCAAAATGGAAAGACTTTGGTGCTCAGACCCCGGCAGGAGTAGTCAAGGACTGGAGGTCAAAGCAGAGACCATCCCTATTCATCTTGTTTCGGAAGTTGCCATGGGCGCTGCCTCCGTCATTCGAGTTGTATTATTTTGCGTAGTGCTGCCGATCTTGACAGCAAATAAGTTCTAAAGAGACTACAAGGCTGTTTTAAAACCTCCCAGAGAATCGGTGCATTGTTGACTTGTTGGTACACATGAACATTGATCATTTACACAAATCAACCTACTTTACAACATAACTGGCAAAAACATTAAAAATAATTTTAATGAATGGGAAAGAGAGTGCAGTTTAGTAGTATTTAGAGGCAAAAGTGGGTGGGGCAGAATAAGGTCAATTGGTACTCACCAAAGCCAGTTCTACCCTATCTCTGCCATATCCATCCTTCAACATATGAAACACACAAAACCTCTGTCATCTGGGAGGTAGATTTGACCCCCAGGCTTTCATCAGGAGAGTCTGGCTGTAGACGTCCACCCAGAGGATCCAACCTCGCAGACTTCCACCAGGATGTCCCTCACCAATTTTCATTACTTACTTTATAAATGACTTAATTACACTTACTTCCAATTGTTTGTTGTCTATTAAAGGTCATTAAAGGTGATGAAGCTCATTTTATTTGTTTAGAGTGAAGCACTTCAAAGACATTTAATCACCAATAGATGTCATTTAGTTTGAAATGAACTCGCTTTGTGTCGTCTCTGCTCGACGCTACTCTACCTGTGTAGGTAGAAAGGTAAGTTTAAAGCACGTTTCATTGTCACACATAAAACTCAGATATTTAACTGTCAACAGAGGTCTAAGTACACAAGGTGTAGACGTAGTTTCTCTGTGAATATGTTGCTGTAGACCCTGTGTCTGGTTAGGATTAGGCACAAGTCTGTTATGGTTAAGGTTTGAAAAAGGGTTGGGCTTGTCTTAAGTGTAAAACAATGTCAACTTTAGTAATGTTACATTGAAAACAGTAGTCAGGAAACTTTTGACATGGCCGCTGTTTGTTTACTTTTAGAACTGTGGATGGAGGTCACTTGAGGGTCCTTCTGGTGGAGGTCTGCAGGGTGGGTGCTCTTGATGGTTTGCAGCCAGATCCCTCCACTTTCATTTAAACCTCACATCAACATCTCTGCAAAATCTCAGATCTCTTCAATCGTAAAGTAATATCTCAAATCTCTGCCCCTTCCTTTCACTTCCAGATGTTGAAGAGCTGGTCTTTCCGCTATCTCCTCCAGGCTAGACTACTGCAGCTCTGCTCATTGAGATCCAAAGAGTCTCCAAAGACTACAGTACAGAGCGTGCATATTAATAGTGTTTGGCTCTTATAGCAGCAGGCAGAAATAAGCTATATAACACAAATTACATAAATTATAAAAGTTAGTTTGTTCTGGATTAGATTGATTAGTAGTCTGACAAAACTTAATCCAAGCAGGACAAAGGGACAACATGGTTTCAACTTTTGTTACAGCTTTTTAAATTCCTTGTTAATTTCATATTAAAACGCACAACTTTCAAAAAACACCATTGTAGTATTTTGTGACACTTTGCCTTTTAGTAAACAAGAATTTGTGATTTTCCTGACAGTAATTGTGCTTTGTTTTTGTAATTCATCTGACAGATATTTGTGAATTAATGTGTTTCAATCAATGCTACAGTATTTATCTGTAATTATGCCCCCTGTGGAACCATAAACACGATTTTACATGATGGGAAATGCAATTACCATACTTATTTTTTACACTTTTAATCACACCGCTTGATTGACATGTCAGATACAAATTATTTCACGTCAAAATTTTGGTTTGCTGTTAACCGTTTTGGCATTGCTGGTTTCAACTGTACCACAATAATATCAGGCTCAGTCAGACGAGCAGCTAATAGAGGAATGAGTTTGAGGTTAATATGTATTTTGTGGTGTTATACAGAACCTTTGACAGATAAATACAATGGTAAAAATAAAACAATGGGAGGTAAATGGAAGTCTGAGTACCCCAAATAACAATACCATTAAGCTTTCTGTGCTCCATTAACCGTGTTCGGAGTCGTGCTAAAGTGAACATTAACTGAAAGGTTCCGCTTTGGGTGACATACATTGTGAAAATCGAGGGCTTTGAGGAACAGTAAATGCTAAACGGAAAAAGTTTAAAAAAAGATGTTTATTTGTCCTGAAATTCTGAGTTAACAGCTGCACTCTGTTTGGCTGTTAAGGCAAAGATATGGATCTCTTCTAGCCACAGGTGTGCAAACTCCACTCAAGTATTCTGCAGCCTTGAGTTTTCTTTTTAGGGAAAGGAAAGCAATGGATTATGGGTTTGAAACTGCTCTAGATGAGTAAAAAGTTGTACATGTGAGTACTAAAACTGGAATTGCCCATGACAAAATACCAAGGCCGTAAGTCTGAATAATTCAAAGTTGAATTCTATACTGAGTGTCGCTTTTACTTGCTGCTTTTCTTTTTAAGCAAATTTTGTTGTTCATTTGGCCAGGTAAGGCATGTTGGTGTGGACTTTGCTTGTTTGTACCCTAGTCTGGGTGGGTTTCCTCTGGGTACTTCCCTCATAAACTTAAAACATTTGATGTAAAACCTTGACTTTCATGTATGTCTTAACTTTATAGCACAAAATTGAATCACTGCACCCTGAGAACTTATTCCAGCTTTGCGTCTAGTCTGAGAACATTTCGTGTATGACTGAATCCCATTTCATATCAACAGCCAATAGCACATCAATGCTAGCTATAAAGACGTTATATACAGACTCGAGCTAGGCCGTACTTTTGAAAAACTCCTATACATGTGATTTTCTATTCACAAAAGATACCAGCGCCCGCACACAGCAGCACAGAACAGCATACATCTTGATACAACAGTGACATCATTCCCTGTTACCTCCAGCATCTCCAGATCTAATTCAGAGCATGTGATCCCATGGTAGACTGAAGCTGCCATCTGGGTGTTTTTCTGTCACTGTCAGCACTCCCTTTCTTTCTTCGCGCCCGTGGGCTCGGAGGCTCCTGTGTTCTTCTGCGGGCTTTCCGAGCGGCAGCCACAAATGCAGGGAGAGCACATTGCGACGCCTGCGAGCATTAGCACAGCTCTGATCAAACAACAGTTGGCACATAGGTGAAAGGATTATGGCTGTGCGTGTGTGTGTGTGTGTGTGCTGTGCCCACTCCCACCCACTCCTCCTGCTATTACTTGTTTATCTGAATGTGTATGGGAGTACTGGAGACTTTCGGTGGTACTTTAGGACAGCATTAGCATTTTGTCTATCACTTGCATGCATGCGAGTTTATATTGTCTTGGTTTATATGGAATCTGTTGGTCAAATACATACATAAAACCTAATCAATAATAGATTTTTTTTTTTCTAATATAGTGAAATACAATGAATGAACAAGTTAGACTAAACCACTGGACCTTTATTCATACTTACATCCTCAATGGGACACATCAAATATTTGATATGGGTAGTAAGCAGATTTTCAGAAATGTACATTAAAAAGTACCGTTTAAGGTAATATGGGTCAATTCACTTGGAAGCTTGAGGGGCAAGAAAAATTGGTCTGAGGGCCGTATTTGGCTCCCAGGCCACAGTTTGAGCATGCCTGGTTCTAAACTATAGGTCGAAGCTAGGTCTTGAATATAACTAGCAGCATGACTTGAGAAGTTGTATATTTGAAATAACCAAACAAACACTACAGTTGAAAAGAACTGTAGAGGACCTTGTATACCAACCAAAACAACCCGACACTGTACCACAAGTGACAAACGTACCACAATTTCAGAAACACTACTATACTGTATTTCTGAAGGGATCGATTTAGGTTTTATGATCATGCTTACATTACTTCTCTTTCTTATGTAAATTCAGCCTCTTACTCCACATGTAACCCGGTGGTATACGTGAGAAAGCCTTCCCCATCTCCACAAACCTGAGTGTGTATGTGCGCGGCCTGCGGTGTGAAAAGTCAACATCATCTTTCAAGCCAGTTTGACGCGGCTCTGCGCTGGTGCTGCCTCTGATCTAGCGACTCCTCTTGTACATCCAGTGAGCCGCCGCTGCTGGCCGTGAGAGTAAATGCCAGCCTCACTTTGGCCATGCCCTTTACCAAAGCTCCTGTTGGGGCTGTGGAGCAGAGGCCGGTGACACAGCTAGTGATTCTTCAACTCCGTCCGCTTTTGACACAAAGGAAAAACATTTTGGTGTGTCTTATTTTACTCCGACTGTTGACCTTCTGCTGCACCTCTCAGTCCAAGGAGAAGAGAGGTTATATACAAACAAGATACACAAGGTAACGCTTCTTGTTATGGAAAATAAAGACAGAATGTGATGGATAGAGATGCTATCAATGCTTTTGATTTAATCTTGAAAGATGCCTCACATCTAAAGGACCTTGTGATATACTAGCACCGTCAGGACAGTTGTAAAAGTTCACTTATATTTTTCACAATACTTCATAAACAAGAATACAAATGTAAGTTTCCAGTAAGTTAATGGCTTAAATAAATCTAAAAGTAGTCTAAAAAGTAGCGTTCCTTTATAATCTACACCTCTGTTTAATCTACTCCTCTGTTGTCAACAGGAATAAAAAATGAATAAATAAACAAATGAAGTAAATGCTGTACTAATAGAACCAGGTGTTTGTTGTGAACTCAATTTGTCCAGAGTATGATTCTGGTGATGATTTATAGACTCAAAAACTGCACAGGAGAAGTCCGGATTTTTACCTGTGACGCAATAATCCGTGCAAAATACAAACTGTATTTTTGAGTCCTCAGAGAAGATGGCTTTAGATAAATGGATTAATGAAATAAGCGTGAATTAAGTAATATCCAGATATGTTTTTGATGAGGGGACAACAATATAACATGATTCAAAGCTTTAAATAGTCAATTTTGCATAATATGTGTCTTTTAACGACACATTACACATCACACGCTTTATTCTTACGCTTGGGAAATTCTCCTCTGCATTTGACCCATCCTTCAATGTCACTAAGGCATCTCCTCAGGATCAGTGAGGTCTGCAGCAAATTACTAGGGATACTCCGTGATGTTGTTGCTAGCCTTGGTCAGGATAACCTTAGCTGGAGGATTTTACCTATTGTGCATATTTTGGGTTGGGTTGCTAAAATCCTAATCCAGTAGTAGTAGTTCCAGTAGACTTCTACAAACATGCAAAAAACAGAACAAAAATCTACAGTATTCACTCAATAAATGCAAATATTTTTCTCAGTGAAGAGAGTATACCACAAATCTTCCCCTATAATAGTAGTTTAAATATCTGCATTTGAACATTTGTGCTCTGGAGCAGGGTCAAACAATAGTCTTTAAATATGTACTCATTCACTCTGATCACGTGTTGTATCTGACAATGCCTGAGCCTAGTGTGAACTCACCTGTTAAAGATTCTTGTGCAGACGTGTGCCTTTGTGACGAGGTGTTGGCCTTGATCACGCTCCTATTCATCAGACTCTTTACTCTCCTCCATAGAGCCTGTGTTCTCTTGTTCTCTGCTCTCTATAGGTTTGGACCAGAGCTATTGTCTTCGTCCACCTAAAGCTATTAGTCTGTGTCCCTGCATTTGTGTGAAGTCCATTAGCAGATGTACACCCAAGCAGGGGAATACAGACAGCCACTCATGCATTGATAAAAAGCACCTTCTTCAATTGTTGTTTACCTTGTTAATGTCTCGGTCTCTCTCACACATACACACACATGCATTGTCCTTCAGACGTCAGTGGTGTAACCTGCTCCTGTCCCATGGGTCCAGCCCAGAG